>NC_051049.1:29068212-29310712 GCF_904848185.1 Acanthopagrus latus
GAGTTTGGCTTGGGTGACGAATGAATCAACCTCTGAGTCCCCAGCCTCTGCTTTCTCTGTGGAAGGCATGTCAGTGGGATTGAGGAGATCCTTGACGTATTCCTTCCAACACCTGACGATATCCCCAGTCGAGGTCAGCAGCTCCCCACCTCCACCGTAAACAGTGTTGATGGAGGGCTGCTTCCCCCTCCTGAGGTGCCGGATGGTTTGCCAGATTTCCTCGAGGCTGACCGGTAGTCCTCCTCCATGGCCTCCCTGAACTTTTCCAAGACCCGAGCCTTTGCTTCCGTGACCGCGCATGCTGCCGCATGCTTGGCCCACTGTACCTGTCAGCTGCCACGAATGAGGATCTTCATCAACAATAGAGTTTGCACGACACATTGTGCAGCTTGCTGAAGGGAAGAACCAGTGTTTTCTGAACAGAAGATGATGCACATTTGGTATGAGAACATCCTGTGTGGAACCCCAGTCAAGCACTTTCCACCCATGTACCGTGACATTTTTTGTTACTTTACTTTTTATTACTTAAAAAATCCCTAATTTTTGTGTATATATTACTTAGTTTGTTATTCAAACTTGTATTTATAATTTGTTCTTTTTTAGCCAGATATATAAATACACTTATTGCCAGCATTTAATTCATAATATTTCATTGAAAAATGAATCTCATCAGTATGAATGCTTTACATTTGCTTTACATGTTATTCTTTCACCATCATAACTGCTAAGTTAAATGATTAAACTGCTCCAAAAAATTGAGGGAGTGCTTACAACACAATAAAACACCAAGTCAGTTAAACTTCAGGATCCAATTACACCTGTTTTGGGGAAACTGAAATGAGAACAGGTGCAATGGAGAGACAAAAGCACCCAAAACAGGAATGTATTGTAAGTGGTGGCCACAGACAGTTGCTTTCTTCTTATCCTTCCTGAATGATTCTTATCTAGTTTTGTGTTCTGCTTGTGTCCTTGTCACTACTGGTAGCATGAGGTGGTACCTGCAGACCAATCAGGTTACACAAGTAGTCCAACTACTCCAGGATGGCACATGCGGTCACAAGAAGGTTTGCTCTGTCTCCCAACACAGTCTCAAGAGCATCCAGGAGATACCAGGAGACTGGCTGTTACACGAAAAGAGCTGGACAGGACTTACAGGGCATTAACCCCAGCAGCAGGACTGGTATCTGCTCCGTTGTGCGATAAGGAACATGAGGACCACTGCCAGAGGCCTACAAAATGACCCCCAGCAGGCTACTGCATGTTTCTGACCAAACTGCCAGAAACATACTCCATCAGGGTGGCATGAGAGCCCTATGTCACAGCACCATGCAGCTTAATAATTCGCGAGAGAACACCAGAATTGGCACCAGAATCCTCTCTATATATCAGAGCAAGTTCACACTGATATGAGCACATGTAGCAGCTGTGAAAGACTCAGAAGATGCCGTGGTGAACATGATGCTGCCTGTAACATCATATAACATGACCGGTTTGGCAGTGGGTCAGTGAAGGTCAGAGGAGGCATATACTTGGAAGGTCGCACAGACCTCCATGTTATCATAAACAGTACCATGACTGCTGGTGCAGTGGGCCCTGGTTTCCTCCTGGTGCAGGACAATGCCCGGCCTCATTTGGCCAGAGTGTATAAGCAGTTCCTGGATGAAAGAGCCATTCATTGATAACACTGACTGGCACTCTCATTCCTCCAACTGATCCCTCATAGGATGTAATGTATTGGTGTAACTGATGCTGCCAAGTACCACCAAAGATTGTCCAGGAGCCCGCTGTTGCCCTGATCCAGGCTACTGATCAGGAGCATGCAATCATGAGTGCATACAGACACACAGGTTCTGGGTTGTGGCAAAAATAGGAAGACCAAAATGCAAGACACTCAGGAGTCAGGCAGCACAAGGAACAAAAGCTAGCTTCATTAAGATAAAGCTATAAACCAAAGTCCATAAAAATCCAAAGTTTAAGCACAAAACAGGCAGGAAAAGGTAACACAAACAGAGGGTGCTTGATTGAGTAGAACAAAAGGACTATAAAAAGACTAAATTAAATGAAAATACATGCACCGGGGGGTGGCAGTCTCCCCCCCCCCCTTGTGGCCCAATTGTTGAAAAACACAGGCTAAAGTGTCCTCTTGGGAGCCAAAATGCATGCTAAAGTGTTCTCTTGGGAGCCAAAATGCACGCTAATGTGCCCTCTTCAGTGGCGAGAATGCATTGTATTTTCGCCCCTGCCCTTCAGAAAGTCTGTGCACGCCACTGCTTACATCTCCAGTGAAGTTTACTTTTTCAGTGAACTGATGTCATTTTAGATCCCTCATAGGACCTGACACAGCCTGACACACCAGCATGAAATGTCTACCCGAACCCAACCCCCCGCGCACCTGCACTGTTTTCCTCCTACACTTATCGTAACTTTACGCAGCGGCGTCAGGTCTGTGTCTGCCCCTCCCCATGAAGCAGGCAGCCAGACTTACTCTTCACCACAAGTGAACAGCAATGATTCACAACAAACAATATATAATTTACAACCTGCAAGAAATGTGTTTTATGAAATGTGTTTTATAAAAAAAGGAAGCCTGTGACCCGACCCGACCTGGCTCATTTGCGTATATTTTCCGCCCGAACATGAGGGTCCGGTCGGGTTTGTCGGGCCGGGCCGACCCGTTGAGAACTCTATGATACATCATTTACTTAGATACATCAACTTAGAGTTAACATAATTTAAGATAACACAGATTCCCATATGATAATCAAAATGTGTGTTGAAATAAAATATAAAGTGGCACAAATCTACAGTGCTTTGCAGTTGGTGCAGTATGAATGAGAGAATAGATAGTGGATTTACAAGAATGTGGTCACTGAATCCATTTTTGTGTGAAAGCAATGAAAAATGATTCACAGTTTCTGTGCACATAGACTGACTATGTGAAGAGTTTTGACAATGTGACTTCAGTCTTGGAACAACAACCTATAATTCACAGTTTTACTAAAGGGAGGACCCAAATGCAAACAGGCGACAGGAAACAAAAAGCAAGCTTTATTATAAAATAAGCTGAATGAATACAAAAACCAAGGGAAGGTGCATGAATACAAAAATGAAAACCTAGACACAAAAACTTTTCGAAAAGCTAGTCAAAAAAAGACAAATCTAAGTTGTAACTAACAATCTCAAACAAAGTTCAAATCAAAAGAATAAGCAAAAAATCAAAACCAGAAACAAACCAGATGGGGTACAAGAGGAGACACTGGAGGAACTACAGACCAAGACGGGGTAACATTGAACAAGACAGACAGATGGCGTAACAGGGAACATCTCTGAACGAACTTACAAAACCATGAGGGTGAACAAAGACTATATACACAGGGACAGTGACGAGGGGATCAGGGACAGGTGAGGTAATGAAGGGAAAAACACAGAGAGGGTAAACACACAGGAGAAACTGAAAAACAAGACAAGACACAAAAGGGCATGGTTTCAAAATAAAACAGAAAACATAACAAAAAGACACTTAATTATAACACACATAAACAATGGGTAAATTGTAAGTAAATTGTAACAATACACAACTCCTGTAGTAGTTGTAGTAACCTTGTTGTTGTTCTGTGTATAGCACAGTTATGGACTGATGGTGGTGGTTACTGTGAATTAGTATTGAAATTCATCAATGACTTGGACCCCATATAAGAGGTGTTTACACTTGTTCACTGACCTAATGACCTTACGTTGTTTTCCAAACTCTTTGTTTTCCTTGACTTTGTGTAGACCCTTAATATATCCAAATATCCCTCACTCAGTTTGAAGTGAACATCAAAAGAAAAGGGGAAAAAAATGGACGTAGTTTTTTTTTTTTTTTTTTCGTAAACAGGGTTGCACACTGATAGTTTGAGTCAAGGCAGGACATGTTTCTTACTCTGTGGACATATCTGGAGATTATTCACCCATGCAGATATGACAGATTGTTTTCTTTAGAACCAGGTTCATGATGATGGTGGCAGTTTGTTTATATATAAAGCACTTATCAACTTGGTTATATAAAATACAAAGCAATGTAATAAGAGGCTGTTTCTATACTCTTCTATATTTCATGTTACATCCAAGTCTTAAGTAGTGATAGGCATGAAAATCACAGGCCTCATGGCTAGAGTCAGCTTCTGCCAAGGTTGTTTCACAGGCAAGATTTGATCATCATGTGAGTCCAAACTGTCTTTCCAAAAGAGAAAACATTTTTTCCCTGTTTATCAGCACTGCACAGTGCAGATATAATGCACCTAGTCTAGTTGCTGCTGCTAGGTTTTCAACTGAAAAAGAACTTAAAACTAAAACTTGTAACTTTGAGTGACGGCACCAATTCTCCAGTGTATTACAAAATGAATATATGGGGGTGATCGCCCTCATTGTCGGAGTGTGTGGATACATCTTGAATCTTGAGCACACACTAGATTACCTGGTCACACTCTACAGTTTAGCCATAAACCACCAGTGGCTTGTAATTAGTGACAGTCTGAGCATCCAAGAAACTGGCCATATAGTCTCTTCACTCAGATAACCAAGTTACAATGTAACCATAAATATACATTCTCTATCGTTTCTCAACTATTACTCCACTCTTTACATATGTACTTCATATGTACCTCATTTCAAGTTTAACTGTTTATGACACCCGGTGAGGAGATGGTGCAGACCATAGGCCCAAAACACAAATGTGTAATTGACAAACCATTTACATTATCTACGTACCAATCAGGTCAAGGCCTTGCAAGACATAAAGGCAAAAACCTGTGAACAAAGCAGACACTCAGATCAACCCAGTAGCTGGCATGTTGATCAAAGGATACCATTTTTCCAAAGTTGGTGGACAGTTTATTAGGGATGGCCTTATAATTTTAACAATGAATCACACCCAGCATCTGTTCCCCAAACAGGTTACCAGATAGAATCTCAAATTTCTGGACTGCGATGACCATGTGTCTGCTCCACAATTAGTGACATTCAGGTGCACCACATAAACTCAGAAATATATACTCAAAGGGTGAATATAACCCACAAAGGGTTAAAATAGGGGAAGTTGCAGTTTTTTCTTATTTTCCATAGTTGAAATAGGTTTGCATCTGTGTTGATTGTCTTGTTCTTTCAGCACTTTAAATAACTAGATGCTAAAATATTTACAATATGTCATTCATTGCTTCTTAGGCAGGGCAGATTATGAACATTCTATTTGAAAATGTTATCATATTTTTTTTATCTGCAAATTAAGCCATATTCTTATCCAACATTTCCCCAAGTAGCCTAGAATTTTCAAGTTGTTGATTGATTGATTAAATGTTGTGTTGTCATCGCCAGTTGTTCCAAACTGAACTAAAGTGATAACATTACCAAATATCCTTCATTGATATGCTTCGATAAGATGGTTAAACCAAACTTTGTAACAATCTTATTTTCTATCCTTTGTTGTTTATTGTTGAATCACTTACCAAAATAAATTTAGTTAAAATAAAACTGGAGTGAACCCGAGGTGTTTGGTCTAGGACAGAAAATGCTGGATTTTTTCTGGAAAAAGACTAAAATTACTAAATCAGAAATCATAATATAGACGGAATACCTCTATCATTGTCAGTTTCTTTTTTGTGTGTAGTTAGAGTGGTGTTGGGAGGAATAGTTTTATTTATATGTTTTCACAAATAGTTTTATGAATGAATTAAAGATAAAAAGTAAACAAAATGCTTGTCAAACACCTGAAACTGTGACGCATGGATTTTCAGTGAAGGAGACATTTAGTCATCTGTTTCTCAATAATTCATCCAGTAAGGTCAGAACACTGTGCGTGAGATCGAAAAGATTTCGGTTGAGATGCCAGGTGTGTGTGTGTGTGTGTGGGTGTTGAAGATAACATGGAAATGAGAGAAAGAAAAGGAGCTTGCCAGGTCACTGTGGTCTCTGTCTGTTACCAGGCAGTTTTCCTCCACATTCTGTCTCTCTGCCCAGCCTCAGTCCCACCCTCTCACCATTTTTCACCTGGCAGACACATGACCCTTTTAGTAATGGAAAACCTGTACCACTGTAATGTGATAGCTCAGGTCAGTGGCTCAAACAAAGTCCACACTGTTCACAAAATACAGGGAAGCTTTTTATCATTCAGGAGAGGAGGGCTGGGTTTCCTCATATCACTATTGCAGTTCATATTCCTAAAAACTTGCATTACTTGTTTTATTTAACAACATGTTGTCGCACAGACGCCATAGTCCTTTGTCTATCTGTCATCAACCAACATCTTTTGGCTTGTCCTTAGGTCTGTGCAGTAGGGCTGATGGCATGCAGTCAGCATCACACCTCACATGGGAAAGTTTCCACAGTGTTTGTTCACTGGGCGTTGCCTGCCATTTGTGATTGACAGTTTGATAACGTAACGCCGACTTCAAGGACTTTCTGTTCGACTGGATTCCATGGGCAAGGAATGTAGGCAGTGGCTTTGTTTGTTACTATTTCAACTTAAACTGTGTTGCAACAAAAATATTTGTAGGGGTGTAACAATGCAGCAAAGACTCTGCGAAACAACGGGTACAGAGTTCGGCAATGTATTATTTAGCAGTTCAGATGGGGAGGAGGGGATTCTTTCCTTTTTCTAATTAGAGACACAGAGCAGCAACAAGTTCTGTAATGCTGCTGTATGTTGCTGTGCATTTTGTGAGAGCTTCCCCTGACTGCAGAGCCTGTACTGCCAAATCTAACTGTATGACCATTTGCTATATTATGTTTGATTCACGTATGTACTTATTGCCAGAGTTACATCTCTGACACTCTTATACACAAATGCTGATTTTCTTTGTTGGGGTACAAAGGTTACATCAGGTACATCAGGTTTGGTTATTACAGTAGCAATTAATAATTGCTGATGCTAATTATCAAAATAAATAATACAAACTAAGTCTGCTAAATGCCCTGATATATAAATGTAAAATGTAAATGTAAATCATTAATATAACTTAAAAATGCAGTTAATAAGATATTTAAAGTTAAAGAAGCAGTGAAGCAAATGAATCCGAACACTGAGATACATATCTATATATATCTAGATAGATAGATAGATAGATAGATAGATAGATAGATAGATAGATAGATAGATAGATAGATAGATAGATAGATAGATAGATAGATAGATAGATAGATAGATAGATCCCGAGGAAGGCGTCCAGTTGGCATCCGAAACAGACGCCCAAGCCACCTCAGCTTGCTCTTCTCGATGTGGAGGAGCAGCGGCTCTACTCCGAGCTAATCCCGGGTGACAGAGCTCCTCACCCTGTCTCTAAGGGAGCGTCCTGCCATCCTGCAGAGGAAACTCATTGCAGCCGCTTGTATCTGGGATCTTATTCTTTCGGTCATGACCCAAAGTTCATCGCATTACTGCTACTACTACTAAGACCCCAAGTTAAACTCCTCCACTTGAGGCAGTAACTCTCCCCCAAACCGGAGGGAGCAAGCCACCTTTTTCCGGTCGAGAACCATGGCCTCAGACTTCGAGGTGCTGATTCTCATCCCAGCTGCTTCACACTCGGCTGCAAACTGCCCCAGGACATGCTGGAGTTCCTGGCTCGAAGGAGCCAACAAGACAACATTATCCAGGAAAAGCAGAGATGAAATCCTGTGGCTCCCGAACCAGACCCCCTCCGGCCCGTGATTGCGCCTAGAAATTCTGTCCATAAAAATAATGAACAGAACCAGTGACAAAGGGAAACCTTGCTGGAGTCCATATCCATAGTCCATATACATATCCATATACACAGTACATTTCCCAAGAAACAAACAGTGCAAACAAACAACAGCAAAATAGAACAACAACAACAATACCAAATGCTTTTTCTTTTTTTTTTTTAAATACATTTAGCTGCTCTCAAGTGCAAATTTACTTTACAAGGTCGGCTTATCCGGCCCAGTTCTAAACTAGTTCAGAACCTACCTACAGGACAGGCAGTTCTTCGTGTCCATTGGAGACTTTGTGGGTGTTATCTGTGGAGTATCGCAAGTACCCCCCAGTACAGAACTTTCTACAACTGAACAAAGATAAAACGGAAATACTCATCTTTGATGCAAAGGCTCAGAGACAGAGAATTGCAGCTTATTTAAGTTCTCTGTCCCTGGAGAGCAAAAGTGAAGCTAGAAATCTGGGTGTAATCAAAGACGGTGATCTAAACTTCAAGAGCTATATCAATCACATCACAAAATCAGCCTTTTATCATCTAAAAAATATTTCAAAACTAAGAGGCTTCCTGTCAAAAGCAGACTCTGAAAAATTAATCCACGCATTCATAACAAGTAGACTAGACTACTGTAATGGTTTATTCACTGGCGTCCCAAAATCTGCTGTACAGTGATTACAGTTAATTCAAAACACGGCCGCACACGTTCTTACTGGAACAAAAACATTTGAACACACCTGCTCTTAGATCTCTACACGGGCTCCCTGTCAAAACTAGAATTGATTTTAAGATTCTGCTACTTGTCTACAAAGCTCTAAATGGCCTTGCACCTCAGTATATAAAAGACATGTTCATAAGATATGAACCAGCAAGAACTCTCAGGTCCACCAGCAGTGGTCTTTTAACCATCCCTCATACTAACTCCAGAGCAGGGGAGGCTGCCCTCTGTATCTATGCCCCAAGTTGACGGAACACCGTGCCTGAGGACTTGAGAGACGCTCCTACACTGAGCATTTTTAAAAGCAGGTTAAAAACCTTATTTTTTTCTAAAGTTTATGACTAAGTGTGTGTGTGTGTGTGTGTGTGTGTGTGTGTGGGTGTGTGTGGGTGTGGGTGTGTGTGTGTGCATGCAGGTGTCTGTTCTTTGTACTATAAGATTTGTATAGGCTGCATGCACTGGTTTGTTGTATAGTTGCACAAACTTTCTGCACTTGTCTTTTAATCATGTTGTTGTTTATATGTAAAGCACATTGTGTTACATTGATCTGTATGAAATGTGCGATGGAAATAAAGTTTTGATTTGATACCTACATACCTTAAGAAACAAGCGGATTAATACCTGTAGCGGCGCGAGCTGGACCGGGACTTTGAAACAGTTAAAACTGGCTTTTGTCACTAAAGTGTCCGCAACCAGGAAGTGTTTGCAAGCAAAAAAAAACGTGTTTTTATTGGAAAAAGGCACCACACCAACCAGTCAGAAATTTATATGGTTGCTGGGGAACAGGGAAAGTTGTGGGAGGGACGTTGGCGGAAGATTGACAGCAGCAGTGATGGTGACAGAGACAACAACAAAGACAGCAAGTTTTGAGAGATGAGAGATTTGTGGCTTAAAGCGTGTTTGGAGTGTATAGTTAGTGTGTTATGTAGTGTTTGGTGTAGTGTGTTTAGTGTGTAGTGCAGTTGTTTTTTTTTTATTTTGTGAGGCAAAACAATGAGGAGACCTGAGGCATTGCCTGCATTTAAATGTAAATAGTTACAAATAACTTTGTACATTTCAATAACGTATGCACAAATTTATCAAACAACAATTTACATTTGCATAAATAATTTTTAAAAAAATGGTTCGTTGAACATATTTATGGTTTTCACAGTAAAAAGTTGTAACTTTTTTCCACTCGTTCATGTTTTTTCTGATTTTAGGTCCATTGTGTTAATACAGTATGGCAAAATGAAAAAATAACTGTACAATCACACGTGAGGTTGTGCTGAAAATAATGACACCAAACACGGCAAGGAAAATAGTTTATACGGTGAAATATTATGGTAAAATCCAAAGCAGTCAAAAACAGCCAATTATATCCCTGATGTCCCACCTTCAAACACAGCCTCAAAAGCTACTTAACCTCCCACTTTTCTTTAGGAATACATACTTCCTACAGGCAATGCACAAGTATATATATATTAAGGCTGTAATCTCCTAGTCGTCTGGTCGATTTATTGGTCAATACGTTCTGGCTCGACCAAAATTCTGATTTGTCGACTTTTGGCGTGTTAATTACATGCAGCTATGGCAGTGTGTAAACACGCATCAGGTCCTCTCCATCCCAATGCTGTGTGTCCTGCATATGGCATTTGACTTAATCAGGAGGAAAGTACCAAGTGCTAATGGGGGGGTGTTTTCAGAGCACCCCTGTGTCACAGGTGTGTCCTCAGAACATCCCCCTTGTTTTCACTATTTTGGATTAGCCCAACCCACTACAGACAAACAGATTGAAGAAATATGAGAAGGCCTTGGTCCTTGGTTTGTTAAATATTTATTTATTTTTAAGCATTTCATTTACAGTTATTCCTATTCTACCATGTCAAAGACATCAGCAGTGTGGCAGCATCCTATAAAAATAGAGAATGGAAAAAAAGTCAAATGCATAGTTTGCAAACAACAACGGCAGCATCCCGTTGATACACCCAGACCATGCTTGGGCTATGATATTGCACAGATGCACGTGAAGCAAAAACGCTGCCAGAGCCAACAGACTCGAATGTGTTTATTAATTAATTAATTAATTAATTTCAGTGCAAAATAACAGGGTCAAAAACAATCTAATCTAAAGCAAATACACTACTAGTCTTTATGTTTATTTTTTATTAATTATTTTTAATTAATCTAAGTTCATAAGTTCATCAGTCTAACAGTTTGTGGAAGGAAGCTGTTGATAAGTCTGTTAGTTCGGCCTTTTTGACTCCAGAACCGTTTTCCTGATGGCAGCAGTTCAAAGAATGTGTGGAGAGGTTGGGAGGCGTCCCTGACGATCCTCAGTGCTCAGTTGAGCACCAGATTGTTTTCTCTGCACCAACCCTCTAGGTGTTTAACTTCTTCTCTGTACATTGATTCCTCACTTCTATGAATGAGGCAACCTGTGGCTCATCCAGCAAAGTTAAAGGACTGCGGCCAAGGTGAAGGTAATAAATGTACATTTGGTTGCTCCTTCTTAGTAACCACTTTGCAGGTGAAAGATGATGCTTCCAGCAACACGTTATGATGGGACAGTGATGAGTAGCTGCCAGTAGCATAAAGCTCTTCCTGCACCAGGCTTGCACACTGGAACTGACGGTGCGTTTAGGGTTGCTTCTAGCCAATGGGAGAAGGGAATTTTGTTTACAGGCTTTGTTAGTGCATGGAGGCCGCATGTTAGGCTTTAGTACATGCAGACTTCACTATTAGGAACATGTGGTGAGGTCTAAACATCAATATGTACTGTTTTCATTAAACAAGGACTAGATTTTTGCAAAAACATTTAACTTTTTGATGAAGTTTAATAAACAGTGACATCCAGAGCTTTGGTTTGAATGATCCCAGCCTGTCTGTCCTAACAAGCCCAGAGACACTGCATCTGTGACAGCCAGTGTCAGAGTGTTTACCTGTGGGGCAACGACAGCTCAAAATTCAATTCAATTTAAATACTTTATTTGTCCCAGGGGGGCAATTAAAGGCTTTAATAGTTATTTTATTTTTCCCATTTTTTAAAAAAATCTATAAATCACTGCTGCTGGTCAGACATGAATTTTGTGACCTGGAATAGCTCCTCGAAAAGACTTCCTCAGTTTTCCTCCACACATTAGGCTGAGACATGATATCAAGCAGTGTTGCCCGTATTGCAGACAGTGATTTTTGGATTGCCACCAAGGCCGCGTATTGACATGCCCAGCGTGTGTCGGATAGGCTCTTGAGTTCAACAGACTGTGTCGCTGATTCAATCTGTCCCTGTTTCTTGATGAACAGATCATGGGCAACAGAGTTGGAGAAAAAGTTGGAGAACATTTGTACGGTTTCAACAAACTCTGCTGCTGCTTCAACGTTGTGGACCACATCAACCAAAACGAGGTTTAACCTGTGCGTATGTCAGTGAATGTACAGTGCATACAGTATAACACAGGGACAAAACCACAGCCCACATGTACTTTTTGTTTCCCTGTAGGATTTTTGAATGACCCGCATGAATCAAGTTTCCTAATCTCGAGCCATCTGCTGTTGCCAGTATAAATTCAGCCCATGCCTCCATGGTGAACTTGTGTGCCGCACTTGCATTGTATTTTTTAAAGGCTGCTGTTACATGTTTCCAGTTCTTCCATTAGAAAAGCCTGGCTCTGAATGGAACCGGTGCCCAAGACCACCCAAAAAATGTCAGCAGGTGAAGCAGAAAGTTGTGTCCATCTCAACCGAATATTCAAGCCAGCTGTATGTGTCAAACCAGGTAGTACTGGAAGATCCCTGCTGGTTATCTATTAGCCTTGAAGGGTGAATTTTCTTGATAGGGTGATGCGGTCCATCCCTGGGTCGCTGGCTAATGTCAGAATGTCATTAGCATCATGGCCAGTGTCCATGCCTGCAGTGGCTGGCTGTGGCTGGCCATGCCAGCCCCTTTCCTCGTCCTCTTCCTCCTGCTCCTGTTGCTGCTCCATCTCCTCTTCTTCTTGCTCATCTTTGTCCGGCTGAGCCTGGCACATGGAAGACGCAGGACCGGAGTGGTCATCTTCCCCTGCAGGTGTCTACAGAAGCCCTAAACAGCCATGCACTCGTACATTTTATTTCCGCCGTTTTCCCATGATAACGAGATATTTTCACATGTTTTCCCGTGATAACGGGATAATTTTCTCAAGATCTCATGATAATAAAGCTTTGTTTTCCCGAGATAACAATATAATTAATTAGCAATCTCGAGATAACGACACTTTGTTTTTCCATGATAACAACATAATTAATTTGTGATGTCGAGATAATGACAGTGTGGTAGGCCTGAGATTTCCGTCTCACACAAGTGGCATGGCATGCTGACTGATGGGTTTCTTGAACACTGCTGTAGGTAAGTCTATTTCTCCATTTGTTTTGTGCGCTTATGCTTTCTATACTAAATTAGTTTATGAAGGGATGAATCAATGTTACAACAGCTGTTTGTCAGCTCACTTGATGACTGCGCGACCAGTTTCACCTCAGTCGGAATGGCTCGCTAGCAATGTCCGGACCTCATCGGTTATTGTACACACAACGGGCGTTCACGTTACCGACTACACAGCTACAAGCTACAGCCAGCGATATGAAGCTATGTTTCTGACGCCTGTCAGTTGTCGCTGCATGTCCGCCGAGACGCGCGCTATCGAAAAAGTTGAGCTGGCGTCGATCTGGTTCTACTCTGGTTGTTTTTTAAGCTTTTGAAGCCGGTGTACAGGTAGTCTGCTACTCTCACTCAATTTGTTAAGAAACTGGACCCAAGAAGCCACCACGTTGGCCACATTTAGCTTTTCAAGGGATACTATTTGTGTTGTGTATCCATACCTAACGTGACGTTAGCAAGCTAGCTAAGAAAATAAGCACCATGAAAAGTCTCTTTTTTGTGAGCCTCCCAGCTCTAACACCTCTTTCATTCATTCAGCTGCACCAAAATGGACAAGGCTTTCCTTGCTGCCTTGAGGGACAGAGGGATACCTGACGCAAACCTTGCGAACATGTCACAAGATAAGGTAATATTAATAGATGAGAAATGTTTTTACTTACCTGATCAAGTTGTGAAATGTGTAAGGCGGATGATAATGGGGAAATTATCTGCATTGACAAGGGAATTTTTGCTGTCCTGGTAAATTAGTTGTTTTGTTGTTTACTTTCTGTTAAGTGCAGTGAGCTAGTTTCTTTTTCACTGTTTAGTTATTATCTACAAGACAGCCACAAGTCCTGAAGCCCATGGCTGTTTAGCAGTTCTTTGAAGAAAAGATGTAAATATTTGATTGTATGCCCAACATCAATGAGGATGTCATTATAAAAAGAGAGACATATTTCTGTTTTGTTTCCCTTTTCTCACATAGCTAAACTAAACCGCTGACAACCCACATTGCCCCAACGTATTTCTCATTATGGTTTGCTTCTCTTTAGATAAGTGATGAAACTGCTATTCAAATGTGATATGTACTCACCAGCCACTTCATTAACTACACCTGTGCAATGTAATGCAATCCAATACAACAGCTCTACCATAAATTCTACTTTATGAAGCTTTTACATTTTCAGTTTTGGTTGACATTGTCAGAAAGGTGATAATACTTTATGATTATTATTGAGGTTGTAATGCATGGTGCTGGTGTACTGGAGTACAATATACTGAAAAGTGTTCCTAATATTTTGTCCCCCTCAATGTATGTTGATGGATTGGACAAAAGAATAAGGAATACCGCTCAGTGTAATGCACTCCAATACGCGACCACCACCATCCACCATGACCTCAATAATGAACATAAAGTGGAATGATCACCTTTCTGACAATGTCAACAGAAACCACAGAAAGCTTCATAAAGTAAAATTTATGGCAGAGTTGTTGTACTGGATTGCATTAGATTGCACAGGTATACCTAATGAAGTGGGCGGTGAGTGTATGTTAATTGGAAAATCTTATAATTGGAATACTGTACCCCAACAAAATTGGTAATTATAATCCCTCTGAGAACAGATACCCTAAAAATATTAATCTTGCCAATGGGTTGTGAAAAAATACCCTTATTAGTCTACATTTAAGAATATTTCATCTAAAAACTCACTTCATGGTCATAAGCAGCCCCTTCCTATGGGGACTAGCCATTGAATTGGTGAAGGCAATGACATTTCTAATTGTGAATATTATGTGAATTTAAAAACTTCAGTTGGCATTTGACTGACATGGAGCATAAGCAATGCCATAAAGTGAGTTTTAAAGTTAACTATTCCTTAAGACAATAACGAAACCATTTTAGGTTGAATATCATTTGTCTTAAACTCATATTGATGTTGATACTAATGAGTTTTGTTGTTGTTTTTTACCCTGACAGGTGGACCAGGATGTTGGCAAGTTGATGGATGAAGAAACCCTGTCAAAGTATCTTCCTCATTTTGGAGACCGTGTGTTTGCCAAAAATTGGACTGGGTCAACCCTAGCAGAAGTTGAGAGCAATGCAGAAAAGAAAAAGACACTCATAGAATGCCTACGAGCAAAAATGAAACTTACCAGCTCAAGCCAAGCAACAACAATCTCATCAAATCATACTCGCCCAGCACTTGGTTTGGGAAACAAGAATGCTGCACGAAAAACAAGAAAAATAGAACTGGGTTGGATGAATTATCAAGACGGTTATTTCAGGCAGGTTAGACGACTAATTGGTGGGGGCACAAGAGAGATCATTGCCAGGAAAGATGACAGTGTGAACAAAATACTAGGGGATGGTAAGAAAATGTTCTTTCACAAGGGGAAATCGTCAAAAGGAAGAGTTGAGGACTTTGACTTAAGACTTTGTGTAATGGGTTCAGAGGAGCCCTTAGATGGCACACTCACAATTGGGGCATTGTACGATACAACTCATCATAAAATACTGCAAGCCAAGTCACCAGAGAGATCCCAGACAGCACAGGCTCTCACCTCGCCAGGTCTTTCTCCCAAATCTTCCTCTCATACTGTGTCACGTCAGTG
Organism: Acanthopagrus latus; assembly: GCF_904848185.1. Lineage (NCBI taxonomy): Eukaryota > Metazoa > Chordata > Actinopteri > Spariformes > Sparidae > Acanthopagrus > Acanthopagrus latus. The sequence continues at coordinate 29,083,619 of NC_051049.1, forward strand.
CTGTTGGAGCTCTATGTCTTCTCTGTCCTCGGATGGGCCTTTGTCTAACTCCAGCCCCTTCACGCATGCAAGTGTACCAGCAACCTTGATTTCTAATTCTACCCCAACTTCTCAGACATCTGAAGTGTCTGTGGCCCAGCCATTTAATCTATCTCCTGATGATGAAGTTATTGTCCTTGGTGATGATGAAGTTATTTTCCTTGGTGATGATGAAAACCTTTCCTTGGATGTTCTCTGTGACACACTGATTTATCAGCCTCTCCATTCTTCTGAGCAGCAGCCATCAGATGATGTTATTGAAGTTCAAGTGGATTCCAACCTTGCTTCCAGTACCAGAGATTGCAGAATAATCCAGCATGTGACACAAACTGAGAATCCCAAACCTCTGACTGAAGGACAAATTTCCAACCTTGTGCCCACAAACGGTGACTCAGACACTTCCAACACCACTTGAAGTCACAAATCAGGAAGCAAGTTCAAAATACACCTCAACAACTAGCTCATCTGTAAATTTCTATGAGAATCCAGAGAACATATTTGAAAAGCAGACAATTGCTATTCACACAGTACATTGTGTTAATGACATGAATGAGGCATTTTCAGATGAAAATATACTAGATGCCAACATTGGATTTAGGCGTGTGCTGGAAAATGGTGAGTTGGAGAATGGGGTGGGAAGTGGGCTTGCTGTGGACTGTATCACTGATTTCTGGAGCAAGTTCTATGCATCAAGAACCCCTGGAACCACATACAAGATCCCCACTTTGCATCATGCCTTTCAAGAAAGGCAGCGGAAAGCTGTTGCCCGTATTGTGGCCTTTGGGTGGTAGAGATTTAAATACTTGCCTATTCAGCTAGCTCCGCCATTTCTTAGTGAAGCCCTTTCCATGTCTTCACAAAACTGCAGCCTTATGGAGGCATTTTTCAACTATGTAAGCCCCACTGAGAAGGATGCACTTACAGAGGCTTTGACTGATTTCAAGGGAGCTGATGTGGAAGAGCTTCTCACCATTCTGAGCAGTCACAACTGCACCACTCTACCAACAGAACAAAACTTACAAAGATTGTTGGAAGAAATCGCACACAAGGAGCTGGTACAACAGCCAGCATTTATAATAAAGTGCTGGAAGCGAGTCCTTTCTCTCAGTGGTGTAGTGCTGGACAAGATCCTTGCTGATCTTCAACCAAAGGCAAGAAGTATCACAAAATACATTCAGTTTCCAAACTCAATGTCACCAGCAGAGAGGACCACCTCTCTTCACCCTCTGAGATTTGTCAGAGAAATTGATCAGAGAGAGATTGGACAGTTCCTTAGGTTCTGCACAGGGTCTGACCTTTTACTAGACCTGTCAAACACAATCAAGGTTACATTCACCAACATGTCTGAGTACTCCAGAAGGCCTGTGGCCCACACCTGCACTTGTGTACTGGAACTTGCATGCAACTACAGCACTTATTCAGAATTCAGGTTCAGTTCCTGTCTGTGTTGCAAAGCAGAATCTGGGTGATGGATATGGACTAAACATGATATGTGATAAAGTGAAGACCTCTGAGTGGTCATGGTTGTCATATTCTTAAGAAATTGCACTGATATTTAGCAATGAACCCGCACATGTATGCATCCATCAGGGAGCATAGTACAGTCTACCACTTAACTACAATTAGCCACTAGGTGTACAACAGTGGTAAGAGAACCATAAATGCTATGTTATGTACAAACATTACTAAGGTGACTTGAGACTAAGACCTAAGTATTCCAAAGGCTACAACACATTGTTAGAGGAGCAATGTTGTGATTGTGGATGTTTATGTGCATTTGTATTTCTGGAGCATTTTGTATACAGTTTATTTGTTTAGCATGGACACATGACATCACTTATGATGATTTGAGTGTGTTTTCAAGTAGAGCAGTGGCCTCACCAAAAGCCTCAATTCCCTAACAACATGAAAATGTTACATGCTTGAAAATACTTTAACAGAGATACACATTACATGTTTTGCATTTTTGCACAAAAAGTTAAAATTATTTACAGAAAGGTTAGGAGGCTTACAAAAGATTTTTTGACTAAACCTATAATGTACCACAAAGCACAATCTGAATCAAAGTAATGCATTCACAGCTTTAATGCACATGCTGGTGCTTTTTGTTGTTTTAAACTGTTGAATGCTACCAAGAGTTACTGTTGGAGAGTTACAGTTTGATGACTGTTACATGAATTAAAGTTATTTAAATGTATCTCCAGGCTTCCCACTCAACAGGCTTTGCATTATGTAATGAGATGTTGTGATGTACTGGAATGGAAAAAAAAAAAATCACACTGACGAGCGAGCGTCCGTCCGTCTGCCCGACCGTTCCGATGATTGCGACCGTCTCGACGGTAGCGCGCCCCCCCGTACAACAATAGAGATAGCAGGTGAGGGTGACGAGCATCCGTCACCGTCTCTACCCCCCCGGTCCGATGGTAGCCCCCCGACCCCTCGATGACGGTGCGACTCTACACTAAAAATTTCTGGGGAGAGCCCTGCATGTCATACTTTTTTTTTTTTTTGCTACACTGGAGCCATGGTAATCATCAATGTGATACTGACTGACAGAAAGCAAGCACAATACGTGAAAAAGGTATAGAAGAAAAATGTCACATCACGTCTTCTTCCTTGATTTTTAGAAAAAATAAATAAATTAGACCCGGCATTTATTTAGAACCGGCGGTTATTTACCAAAATATACACCTGCACCCAGCGTTTAAAGGGGACCCGGCGGTTAATTGAAACCCGGCTATAATTTAGAAATTTATGGTAGTAAGCTTTTATTTTGAGGGTATTTACATGAATAATGTCATTTTGAAACCACTTTACTGTAAATAGTCCCCCCTTTTAAGGATATTCTTTTGTATGAAGTGATTTCCTGAAGTGTGACCTATCATCAAAGACAAAGATGTCAGTTTCAATACTTTAACTGCATCAAGCTGACAACACTTGTGTACTTTTAGTGAAGTAATGAACAATTTTTTTACATTGCTGTATTGATACGTTTACTTATAGGTCTATGGGTCCACCATTCCTCAGAGGTGACAAGAAATGTTCAGACATTATACATTTGTCGCAAATTTCTCTGCCCTTCCATCCTTGGATCTGACTAATCATCTGGCTCTGACAGGAGTGCACTTATCAAGGGCCTCAGCAGTCCGTACAGTCTGGTAGCAGAGAGAGAGTGCGTGTGTGAGTTGTGAACAAGAGAGCTTGTGTGTGTGTGTGTGTGTGTGTGTGTGTGTGTGTGTGTGTGAATAAGTCAGTCAGTTAGTGAAAGAAAGAGGGAGAGAGGTTACCTGAATGAGACTGAGAAAGCAGAACTGAATGAGACCCTTGTCAACCATATCCCCACGGAAGTCGCCCACTGACTGGAACTCCTGGAACCAGTCTCTCCAGTAGTCTGCATTCTGTCTCCGATAGTTTCCCCACCAGCTTTCAATCCTTTGATTGGCAGTACTTCTTCCTTGAAGGACACAAGGTACATGAACTGTGCCATTTTCATCCTCACACAGAAAACACTGGATTCTGTTCACATGCACATTCTCGGTACCAAGATCTGATCTGATTATCTTTGGGCAACCACCCCGCTCACTAACAGCAGCGACGAAATAAGCTGCAACAACCTGAGGTTTGTGACGTTTGCTTGCATCCAGATGATATGCCATGAGAAACCATCAATGCAGCCATTAACTCCGATGCCAAAGGCTGTGAGTTTATTGTAGGAGTCCATGTGCCAAATGTAATTTGGTCCTGGAACACTGTAATGCCTTCTTCTGAGTCTCCTAGCTCTTCTCTGTTGTACCCCCTCTGGGTCCAAAACGGATTGCAGTGCATACACAAAGTTTCTAGTAACCCGCAATCCTTCTGATCTGCATCTCTCAGTCATCATCTGGTATCCATAGAGACGCGCGGGACCTCGTAGCTGGTCAGCTATGTAGTTAATGACGACATCAGACTCATTCAGATTGCGCCGCCGATATAGCTGCAGCCTTGCCATCAGTCTTCTTAGATTACGCTCACTAATGTGTCTGTTGTCTGTAATAGCAAGGCATAATGCTATTTCAGCCTGTGTCAGGCCTTGATTGAAAAGATGTGACGCAGTTATCAATATGTTCCTGCTCCTCTGACACTGCTACACTGAATGATGTTTCCTGCAATGATTTAATATAGCCTACTACAATCTTGTTTTGTTTTCTCAAGATCTCGAATTAATTATCGTCATCACGTCATCAAGCTTCATTATCACAAGATCGAGAAAATTATCCTGTTATCTTGGGAAAACGGAGGAAATAAAATGTACGAATGCATGGCTGTTTAGAGCTTCCGTAGGTGTCAACGGTGTGTCCGTATTTTTGTTCAACTTGTCCGCCACCACCATCTGTTGTCGTCCGACAACGTTTAAAAACAAATTTATCCATGATAAAATTTGACCAGCTTACTAATGTTAACTTAAAGTGACTGTAAGCCGCTAACGCTAACTACAGCCAGGTAGCTTCTAACAAAGTCAATCTCAACCAAATGTCTCTGTGACAAGCATACACTAAAAGTGCGATAACATGAGTGATGTACAGACTGGTTCCCCACCGATCTCAGTCTATGTTGATTAGTAATAATGGGGATGCTGGAAGCCATCTCTTAATGAACCCAGATCAGTGACAGTTGTCACTGCGGCTGCCTGAATGCCATTACGACATGGCGGCGCTGTTAGACTCCGCACCTCTTTTAGTTGTTTTATGGTAGGGCTAACGCAATTCTTGATGGGGCTTTTGTCCAACCAAGCCCTACCCTGGCGTCGCCTGTGGGCAGTAGATTTTTGTTACTGTCAGGTTGGGGTTTAAAGGGAAAACTAAGGGAAAGGTGGACCCAAACGCAGTAAACACAGGAGGCAAAGAGAAGGAGAACAAAAGGCGAGCTTTATTAAAAAGCTGATTACAAAAACAAAAAGCAGACAAAACAGGGCAAAAGGCAAAGTAACAACCAAGAATGAGACAAAGTAGCAAAAGAAGACAGCTAGACAAAGTACAAATCAAAATTCAAAGTTCAACTCAAACATGGAAAACTCAAAGCCAAGACATACCAAAATGGGACAGGAGCAAACAGAAAACAATGACCGGACAAGGAGTGAGGGGAACACAGAGACTAAATACACAGACACTAATGACATGATGAGGAACAGGTGAGGAGAGAGGAAGGAAGGAAGCCAGGTGTGATAATGAGGGGGAGGAGCACAGAGGAACAGACCAAGTTCCAAACAAACCAAATGGTGGAGGCGAGGACTGGGACCCACTGGAGACCAGGGACATGGACTGGAGCCCACTAGAGGCCGACAATGAACATGAAGGCGTTCTAGAGGCCGGTGACAAAGACAAAGACGTAGGCGTCCTGGGGGCCGAAGACGAAGGCGCTCTGGAGGTCTGTGGCGAGGACGAAGGCGAAGGGGTTCTGGATACTGGCAGAAGGGGCATGGTCTGAAACGCACTGAATACCAGGGACGTGGGCTGAGGTGCACTGGAGACGAAGGCGTTGTCGCGGACTTGGCACAGGCCTCGGCCGGTCCTCCGACCAAGGTGCAGGAACGGGCCTCGGCCGGTCCCCCGACTGAAGACCACTGGCAGGTGTCGACGGGATTGTGGCTGAGGCCTGGGCTGGGAGCTCGGCTTGGCTGAGGCCTGGGCTGGGAGCTCGGCTTGGCTGAGGCCTGGGCTGGGAGCTCGGCTGTGGCTGGAGCTGAGGCATGGGCTGAGGCCCCTGAGCCTGACTTCAGGGAGCAAGGACGTGGACGGGCTCGTCGCTTTCTCGGTGGGGGCACTTTGTAGGCAAGCCGGGTTCTCCAGAAAGGAGATACTTAGGCTGTGGCATGGGCTGAGGCTGGAGCTGAATCATGAGCTTCAAAGAAAAGTTTGCTTGCGGCTATTTGACAAGCCCTGCTAGCAGGATTTGTTACAAAGTCCTGGTACCAACTGATTATCTCCAGGCCATTTACTGCTGGGTCCATTTTATATGGTCTGGTCATTCTGTCAGGTTGGGGTTTAAAGGTGGACCCAAACGCAGTAAACACGGGAGGCAAAGATGAGGAGAACAAAAAGGCGAGCTTTATTAAAAAGCTGATTACAAAAACAAAAGCAGACAAAACAGGGCAAAAGGCAAAGTAACAACCAAGAACGAGACAAAGTAGCAAAAGAAGACAGCTAGACAAAGTACAAATCAAAGTTCAACTCAAACATGGATAACTCAAAGCCAAGACATACCAAAACGGGACAGGAGCAAACAGAAAACAATGACCAGACAAGGAGTGAGGGGAACACAGAGACTAAATACACAGACACTAATGACATGACGAGGCACAGGTGAGGAGAGAGGAGGAAGGAAGCCAGGTGTGATAATGAGGGGGAGGAGCACAGAGGAACAGACCAGGAGGGAACAAGACAACAGACAGAGGGAGCCAGAGGGGAGAACATAGGAGAAACTTAAAGGACACATGAGGGCATGGAAAAATCAGAACATGAGACACAAGACAAGGAAAAAACAAAACACATAACACAACAAGACATAGAAAAAAAGGACATGAATCAAAACCCAAAACCAAAAACCAGATACAAGGACAACACAGACAGGAGACATGACAGTTACCACAGAAATACATGTGTAAAGAAAGCCTGTCTGAACTAGTCCGTTATCAGATTTGCTGTGATTGCACAAAGTGATGGCTTTTATAACAGACGCTCTAAAAAAAATGATGAATGAAGAACAGTCTGTTTTTTTCTGGGTGAACAATTGCACAGTATGATGATTTGCACAATTTATTTCGCTTTAGAAGTATGTGCGTTGCAGTATGCATGTGAATGGCAGCTGTAAGCACGACTGCATTAAACGTTCTGCTATTAATGTGCACACACATATTTTTTGGTCACAAACAAACAGGAATTGAAGGTACAGTGGCAACTGTAGCCATCATTCCTGGTAACATTCTCATATGACTGAGGGCTACGGCACTGCACTCATATTTAAAGGCAAGACCAGCCCTATTCTGCTTCTGATAGGCTAGCACCCATTTCATCAAATGAAAAAGAACTGGACTTTGTTGTCAAACATGTGCCAAAGTACTGACATACACATCAATTAAACTGCATTATTAGTGACTGTTTTTTTCCCTGAGGGACGGGAGAAATCCAAACCAAAATTACATGTATGATAGCTATATACTGTATAGTGTACATTTAAACAGCATTAAAATGCAAAACACACCGATACACTGATGACGACACACTATAAAGAAACTTAGATCCTAGTCCAGACCTTCAGGTTCTTCAGGGTCTGTCTGTATGTCTGTCCATCCACACATCCATCTTTAAAAGAAATCTGTATTATCTCGATCTGTATTGTCTGTGGCTTTGTCTTGCTTTTTACTTTTTACTTCATATTTTATGAATTTTTGGTCTTGTAATCTAATTTTCAGGCAGTGTATTTTTATGTCCTTGTCTTTGGTCTTCCTTGAGTCACTTTGCAACTTCACTTTTGAAGTGCTGTAAACAAAGTTTAATCAAATGTGTTATACTAAGCACTATAAATTCAGAGATTTATGTGGCAAGATGTTTTTATCTTACATATCTTATATTTATCTTTTATATATATAGAATATATAGAACTTTAAAATATGTGTCTGTTTGTCATATGAGTGTCTGTCCTCTAGGGTTTAGTCATGGAGTTCTCATTATCTGAACTGACATGGTGAATATTGTGCAAATTATCATCCCATTGGAGTTTTTCTTGCACTGGAACTTATTTATGCTGAAGACAGTGAAAGAACGTATGTAGTTCTGTTTTCCTGTTAACAAAACTTGTTTGACGTGTTTGTGTCTATTATCAGATTTGCTACGATTGCACAATTAGGCAAGAGTTTTCTAACACATGCTGAACTTGAATAAACAACTGAGTTCATCTTTTTGGACGCTATAATTTCATGTGACATTGTTCATTTCTCTAAACGACAAACTATGGATAACTAAAGACATGAAAAAGTATTTTTTTAAGAAAAAAAATCTTTCTGAGAAGATTATGGAGGAGAAGGTGAAAATGTACTGATGCTCTTGTTTTCAGACATTAAAAAAAAAACAAAAAAAAAACAAAAAAAAAAAAACATAGAGAATATGATCATGCTGAGATATGGTGCCAGGCCATCAATGTTATTGTTTTATTATAGGATGTGATTTGAAGAAGGCTTGCAGTTGCTGGTTGCAGTTGCAGCCTCATATGTTGGATTTGATGCAAGAAATGCTGTTAAAAAGGAACTCCATTACTATTTGTATTTATTTATTACTTTTTGCACTGTACACTTATAGAATGATGCTGACATATGGTGTGACATATGTGTAAAAACATCTTTCTTTAGCTTAAAATGAGCTTGTTTGTGCCTGGCAGTGGTTTTGACACAAGTTTGAAATAAATACAAATAAAATAAATAAATATCAAATATCTGTATTGAGAATAGCTCTGTGAGTCGATTACCGAGTGCAGTAGAGTCCCGCAGTAAGGATCATCACTGAGCTGTAGAACTCTACTGCACTCGGTAATCGACTCGCAGGGCTTCCCAACAACGAGCCTGCAGCTGGAGAGGTGAGTTTCGTTTATCTTTTAAATTTACACCGGAATATCCCTTTAATCTGATCTGAAATCTTTTTTTTTTTTTTTCAAATTGAGGATTTTGTTTGAGGATTGTTTTGTTTGTTTTTTTTGTGGAGTTATGATATGTTTGATGACGACAGAATGTGAATTCTGCTGTTAATGTGAAGAATTGAATATGAAATGTTATTAATCTTTTCAAATGAAATGTGAGCAATACATTTCTAAATGAAATTCATACAGTAGGGTTTCTGCTTATTTGAATTCAAACACATTTTTTAACACATTAATGTGTCTATATAAGGACTACACATTTTGTGTTATATTTAACACAACTACTGTGTACTGTGTTCATTAATAAATATTTCCTTTCCCACCCTCTGGGTTACAGATTGACACCCTTTCCTTTGTCTTTCATCTCTTTCCTTTTTTGAAAACCAGATTTTGATATAGTCAACACTGTGATCACTGTAGTTCTGGCGCATCTACTGACTGCAACTTAACACCATCACTGGTGAGTGCGCTAAGGCAGGACCAAACCATTTCATGCAGATACAGGGGGGTGGTCAGTCAATATGGATGTTTACTTTTTGGTTGATGGGGATATTTAACTTCTACTGCCAAAAACAAGTAAAAACAAAGAGATCATTAATTGTATTTTTACATTTGAAATATATACTCAATGATGATGGTTTAATTATTATTATTATTATTGTTGTTGTTGCTGTTGTTGTTGTTGTTGTTGTTGTTGTTGTTGTTGTTATACCTATTTTTGGGGGCACCTGTCAGCCAGGGGCCCTTGGAATTGTCCTAATTTTTCCACACTATATGGGCCCCTGCAACTAGATTACATTTGTGTCTATTCGCACTGTGCAGTGCGGTTGACTCAACAATTGAAGTGATGATGTCAAGGGCGTTAGGACAACATTGACTATTTGAATTCATGTATCTATCAATAGATAGATAGATAGATAGATAGATAGATAGATAGATAGATAGATAGATAGATAGATAGATAGATAGATAGATACAATTTTATCATTGGGATTTAAATTTATAATGGGTCATTATAAATTTAAATCCCAATAGTTACAGCTCTGCCAACCAATCATTGATGATTGATTTTGCTTGTTTAAATGTAATGGTTTGATCCAACACTGACTGAGAACATTCATGCCAGACCACCCCTTTTCTGACTAGGCTGTTTTCGGTGCTATTCATACGCACACCCAGGTTATCTTGGGCACATTGAAAAAAGAAATGTTTCTGCCCATTTAGCAGCCACAACACTGTCATTAATGATGCTATCCAGAAGGGAGAGGTTTTCCTATTTCAAAGGAAAAACTGATTTTAACATTTCTAACATAATATACAATACAGTCTATACAATATAGTCTATACCATACAGTCAGGAAAATTCAGACCTCATCTTTAAATTGGCATTGACTGTTTGGTTAATGAATCTAAACACTGACATCAAAAGGACTACAAGTTACATTCCAGTGTGAACTCCTACCTGCAACAGCTCTGAGCTCAAGCAAATGGGGCCTCAAAGATTTCCCCCTTTTTCTTTAGCCTGGACAGATAACCTTTAAAACCAGTTTGAAGTAACTGTTCTATCCGTTGTAATGCTCATCACATTCAGTCGAAATTCTTGTTCAAGGTAAAGAAAAGCCCCCTGTTCTAACACTTTCCAAGCCTGAGTCACTCAAGGTTTTCACTGTATTTCTAACGAATGACAATACTGCCATCTACTGACGATTGCACGATGATTAAAGATTGAAAAGTTGACTGTACCACTTTTACACAATCTTGCCGTTTTCTTCCGAAGACTTTGAAAGTTTAGTGTCATTCGGCACATGCCAAGTCTTTTAAAGTTTTTCGGCAAAGTCAACAAAACCCGGTTAATATTTTGCCATCAACCAGCTGAGAGGGAGACCCCAAACAGACATCCAATCTGCCTGGTCATGTTACTTTAGTCACTTAACTGTGCCCAGTAAAAAAGAGACCGGTGGGTCCCTTCCACCAAACCACATGCAGAATCCAGGACAACACTACCCAGAATCGCTGTGAACAGGTTCTCAGAGCTCTCAGCTCCAGACTGGCCTGCGCAGTTCAAAGTAGGACAAACCATCTTGTTGAACTGCTAATGATTTGATTGATGTCAAAATAATATAATAATAAGATTAATCTTATCAACAAATAATTCAGCCTCCAAATTTTGCATCTTCCTTTCAGTATTAGTTACTAAAATCTGTATTGAACAGATTTATTCCTCCACCATTTCCTCATTCACTATCATCATTTTTGACTGCTTATACACAATAAATATTCGTGTCTGATAATCATTTAATTTTAGTCAATTGAGTTAGTATTTACTCAGTTAATCAACATTTTTATGTAGAACCAGTCGTGCTTCTGTGTATACCGTTAAAGTAGAGAATGGAGAACAATTTAATCAAGAAGTCACACTTTGAATAAAAATATGATTTCAGTTTTCCTCTTTGGAGGTGGTGCCCCTTAACCCTGGAGCAGCTCAGGCCTATGGTCAGGCCCCACCTGGATCCCCCTCAGTTTGCCTACCAGCCCTGGATTGGAGTTGAGGATGCCGTCATCTACCTGCTGAACCGTGAGTGTCTACACCCACCTGGACAAGACGGGGAGCACTGTGAGGGTCACGTTCTTTGACTTCTCCAGTGCTTTCAATACCATCAGGCCTGCTCTACTGGGTGACAAGCTGACAGCGATGCTGGTGGATCCCCCCCCCCTTTGTCCTGGATTACCTCACTGGCAGACCACAGTGTGTCAGATGCAGTTATCAGCCACACCGGGGCCCCACAAGGGACTGTCCTCTCTCCTTTCCTTTTCACCCTGTACACCACAGACTTCAGCTACCAGAGTCTCGCCATCTTCAGGAGTTTTCTGATGACTCTGCTGTCTTTGGATATATCAACAAGGGTGAGGAGGGCTGTGGTGGACAACTTTCAAATGGTGTGAGCTGAACCACCTGCAGCTCAACACAACAAAGACCAAAGAGATGGTGGTGGATCTGAGGAGAACCACGACACTAGTGACCCCAGTTTCCATCCGGGGCACAACATGGACATCGTTAAACACTACAAATATCTGGGGGTGTTCATCGACAATAAACTGGACTGGACCAAAAACAGTAAAGTCCTCTACAAGAAGGGACAGACCCATCTCTATTTTCTGAGGAGGCTCCACTCCTTTAACGTCTGCCGGATGATGCTGAGGATGTTTTATGAGTCTGTGGTGGCCAGTGCTATTCTGTTTGCTGTTGTGTGCTGGGGCAGCAGACTGAGAGTAGCAGATGCCAACAGACTCAACAAGCTGATCAGGAAGGCCAGTGACGTTGTGGGGGTGGAGCTGGACACTTTGACAGCAGTGTCAGACAGGAGGATGCTGTCGAAGTTGTGGGCAATACTGCAGTATGGTATGACACTGGAGCTGGACACTTTGACAGCAGTGTCAGACAGGAGGATGCTGTCGAAGTTGTGGGCAATACTGCAGTATGGTATGACCTTCAGCCAAAGACTAATTGCTCCCACATGCCTCACTGAGCGCCACAGGAAGTCATTCCTATCTGTAGCCATTAAACTTTCCAACTCCTCCGTCTGTTGATAAGACTCAAATGACTATTTATATATAGTCCATCCATCCATTATCTGTACGCCACTTAATCCTCTGCAGGGTCGCGGGGGGGCTGGAGCCTATCCCAGCTGACTTAGGGCGAAGGCAGGGGACACCCTGGACAGGTCGCCAGTCTATCACAGGGCTACACATAGAGACGAACAACCAGGCACACTCTCATTCACACCTACGGACAATTTTAGAATAACCAATTAACCTCAGATGTTTTTGGACTGTGGGAGGAAGCCGGAGTACCCGGGGAAAACCCCCGCTTGCACAGGGAGAACATACAAACTCCACACAGAAAGATCCCAGGCGTCCTACCCGGGACGCGAACCGGGGATCTTCTAGCTGTGAGGCAGCAGTGCTAACCACTGGGCCACTGTGCAGCCCAAGTAATAAATAAATAAATAAATAAACAAACTGTTATTTAATGCTACAACTATTTCACCGTATATTGTATATATTTTCAGATTGTCTACTTTATTATTTTATCATGTTGTCTACTTTATTATTTTCATTTTTATTTTATTCTGTTTTATTGTGCACTTTAATTAGGGCCCGAGCAGGTAGACCTGCGAGGTCCCTATTGTTTTTCTAAGGACTATTACGGCCCGAGCAGGAAACCTGCAAAGACCCTATTGTTTTTCTAAGGATTATTATTAGGACCTGAGCAGGGAACCTGCAAGGACCCTATTGTTTTTCAAATGATTCTTTATTTATTAGGGCCCAAGCAGGGAACCTGCAAAGACCCTGTTGCATTTCAAATGATTATTAGGGCCCAAGCAGGGAACCTGCAAAGACCCTATTGCATTTCAAATGATTATTAGGGCCCGAGCAGGGAACCTGCGAGATCCCTATTGTAATCGTAAAGTTATTCATATCGTTATTCTTTTTTTTTTCCTTTGTCCAAAATGATAGCATTTTTCACTGCCTGAACATACCCCAAAACACACTAAACTTGGAATATAAGTCACACCTGGCGACAAATTTTATAATCTATTGTTGTCCTGAATTTCCACCACTAGGTGGCAGTATAACCAATGAAAGTGCATTTTGGCTTATAACTCCCACATACTTTGTGGCACATTCAAAAACCTTGTGGTATAGGCCACGGCCATTTCCTTCACCGTTTTTTTCGCTTTGTCGCAAAATGTCGAAAACCTACTGTTTCAAACTCCTCCCAGGTGATTTCACCGAGTTCGGCCATGTCTCCTCTCACTCACCATATAGATATTTTGGCCATAACCATTACAGTTTTTTCTAAAGTCGCAGTGGTTTGGGAGGCGTTTTCCCATTCATTCTTATGGGGACCTCTTTATCTCTGTCTCTGCTACTTCTCCAGCATGTGTATCTGAAGAATGAGTGTGTATTGCGTCAGCTAGAGTGAGTAACACAATCACTTGATTGGAGAGCAGCTGGAACACTGAAGAAAGAATTCTCTTCAGCTGGATTTGGATCCCACATCTTTTACTTTACGAAGACAATGCAGCCATTTTTAGCTCTTTCTGCCTTTAACTTTCCACCTTTTCAGTCTTTTTCACCTTTTTAAGCTCTTTCTGCCCTGTTACTCTACAACTTTTCAGCCTTTTCAGTCTTTTTTCACCTTTTCAATCTCTTTCAGCCGTCTTACTCTACAGCTTTTTAGCCTTTACAGATATTCATCTTTCTACCTTTTCAACTCTTTGAAAACATTCCGCTTCACGTTCAGCTATGAAAATGTTCGGCTATAAACATGTTCAACTTTTTAAGCTCTTTTGGCCTTTAACTTTGCAACTTTTCTGGCTTTTCAACTTTTTCATCTTTTCAGCAGTATGTTCAGCAGATTTCCGAAAGTGTTTCAGCCCTCAGCATTCACACTGTATTTTTGCAGGAAATACAAATTTTTCTAGTTAACCTAACGTTTCTATGAATAAATCGAAGAGGTGTGGCGAGATTGCGCAACCCTGTCTCCATCCAAGTTTCAAAATAAAGGTCTCAGATAGATCACCAATGACCTTGACACGGGCTGAGGGTCTATCATATAGAGCCTGGATTACTCTGATAAATTTATCCTGAAAGCCAAACTTCCCTAGCACCTTGTTCAAGAATGTCCATCTGACAGAGTCGAAAGCTTTCTCAGCATCCAGACTCCCTATAATTGATTGAATTTTGTCCTTTTGCATTTGACTTAAGATGTGTAATATTCTTCTGATGATATCACTTGTTTGTCTACAATGAATAAATCCAGTGTGGTCCAAATTAATGAGGTCAAGCAACAGATTCTCCAGTCTACAGGCAAAAATAGAGGCGAACAATTTATAATCTAAGTTTATAGTAGTAGTAGTAGTTTGTATGCTAGGTATTTAGCTGATTTCCCTCCCACCTCATGATATTTCTGTCTCAGGAAAGTCAAATTCTTCTGGGCCCCCTGTGTATAAAATCACCCTGTATTCTCCTGATTTCCCGCTTAACATAGGGGTTTGGGTTATTTTTTATCTTGCTGTTGTTTCAGCTTTAGATTCATCTGTAGATCTGCTAGTTTATACCTTTTGGTTCTCTTTAGGTGAGAGGTAATAGAGATTAATTTACCTCTCATTACTGCTTTAAGCTCTATTAAAGGTGCTCAGTCTGATACTAGAGCTACTGAGATTTCTAACTCCGGAATAACCTGGTTGACACGCCTTGCCTTGGCCAATACTCTCATACCACAATGAATGAATGTCCACGCTGTTCCCTAGCGAGTGTGTTGCGACACAGTGGGTTTATTGGTGTGCATTGTCAATCTCCTCCTCACCTTGGGCAGTGTGTGTGAGTCCACCCACCATGGCCGAGATTCTGGTGCACATGTCTGAGGATGAGCATGGAAATGTGCTGATCCTTGGAGAGAATGAGTGGATGCTTGGCTTCCTCGGGCATTGCTCCTCTGGTCCACGGTTATCACCAGGTTCCAGTCCATATGCTGGATGGCCCCAAAACTGCAGTTATCACACCATTTGGACTTTTTGAGATTTTGCGCATGCCATTCAGCCTAAAGAATGCAGCACAAACCTTCCAGTGCCCAATGGACACAGTGCTGCGAGACCTGCCTTTCATCTTTGTCTACCTTGATGATATCCTCATCGGCAGCACATCCCGAGTGGAACACATGTCCCATCTCAGGACTCTTTTTGAATGACTCAGCCAGCATGGACTGATCATCAACCCGGCCAAGTGCCAGTTTGGGCTGTCAGCCATTGACTTCCTCAGACACTGCTTCACCAAAGATCCCCTCCCGTTGAAGGTGGACGCCATTGTGAACATTCCACGCCCACTCACAGTCAAGCTACTCACATTCAAGTTCCTGCAGGAGTTCCTCGGCATGGTGAACTGTTACCACCGCTTCATCCCTAAGGCTGCCCAACTCATGTGCCCCCTTTATGAAGCTCTGAAAAACAAAGTCCCAAGACACGCTGTGGACTGGTCCGAGGAGAGAGTTATTGCCTTTAGGGAGGCGAAGAACGCTTTGGCTAACTCAACAATGCTGGCGCACCCAACACCCAACGCTCCCATCGCCATCACCACAGACGCTTCAGACTATGCAGTGGGCGCAGTACACAAGCAGTGGGTGAACAGCGCCTGGCGACCGCTTGATTTCTTCGGCTGGCAGCTACGCCCAAACGAACGGAAATACTGCACTTTTGACCGCGAACTCCTCGGACTCTCCTTTGCCATCCAACACTCTTTCGTTTCCTGCTGGAGGCACGGCAGTTGACAGCGTTTGTGGACAACAAACCACTGACATTCGCCATGGCCAAAGTGACTGAACCTTGGTCCGCCAGCCAACAGAGACAGCTCTCCTACATTTCAGAGTTTACAACGGACATACAGCATGTTGCCGAAAAACACAACCTGGTTGCAGACTGCCTCTCCAGGGCCATCGCAGGAACCATCCACCTGGGGATTGACACACCTCCTCACCATGGTTGACCAGACTACACGGTGGTCAGAAGCCGTTCCGCTGTCCTCAATGACGTCCACTGAGGTAGCACGGGCATTCATTGCCACCTGGGTCACCCGTTTTGGCACCCCGTCTGACCTCTCCTCTGATAGAGGCCCACAGTTCACCTCCGAGCTCTGGAACACAGTAGCAGGGAGCTTAGGAGTCAAACTCCACCGCACCACCGCCTACCACCCACGAGCTAATGGACTGTGCAAGTGTTTTCATCATTCAGTGAAGACTGTATTGCGAGCCAGCCACACAGACAACAGCTCAACAAGCTTCCGTGGGTCATGTTGGGCCTGCGAACTGCACCCAAAGAGGACCTTCAGACCTCATCTGCGGAACTGGTCTATGGACAAGCTCTTTGGGTCCCAGGGGATTTCCTCCCCAACACCACAGCCTGGCAACTCATCAACGGACCTCACTCCTGGACAGTGCCAGAGCCTTCACACCCATCCCCACTTCACAACACGATCTCCCTCAGTCTCACGTGCCCACTTGCCTGCAGGAAGCTAAGCATGTTTTCATCTGCCATGATGCCCACTGTGAGCCCCTGCAACCTCCCTACGATGGACCATTCCACGTACTGGAGACCGGGGACAAGCAGTTTGTGGTGGACATTGGCGGTAAGCCGGAGTATGTCTCAATAGACTGCCTCAAACCAGCTCACCTGGACTTGGACCAGCCTATGGAGCTGGCCCAGCCCCCGCGGAGGGGGCGCCCACCCACACCACCCCTGCATAGCAACAAGACCTCTGTGGATTCCCCGGTGCGAGCCTTGGCCCCCGCACCTGTTCTCCAGAGCTGTCATGGTCTGACCATCTGCCCTCCAACATTCTGATGTTTTCATTTAATTCTTTTTAAGGTGAATTCTGGGGGGGGGGGCATATGTAGTGGACTGAGTGGACATAATTCACCATTTGGTTAGTTTCTTTCTCACTGACAACAGACTCTTAGACTAAGAACCTAGTAAGCTTACCTAGTAAGCAGTGAATAACCATGGCAACAGAGGCGCCCTGGTAATTCAGGGTAAGCGTCAGTGGGTTACCTTGGCAACAGAGGAGATGAGTGAGTTTAGCCGTTTTTCTAGCTGTTTTTCCAGCTGTTAGTTTTTTGAGTTCTGGTGTTGAATAAACGACTGTAAAGCAGTCAAAGAGACAAGCTGTTCACTTCCAATTTTCTACAACTTCTTCAATATGACATTATATTAGTTATCTTCTCATCTGTATACTTGCAGCCTCTTCTTGTACCCTGCAGCTCCTTGGTTCTGCCACGGGTGCCGACCCCCAGCTTCCCGCCACAACAACCATCTCTGTAGTTTCGCTCTGAGAGTTGCTGTTGGTTTAATCACTTTCACCGGGAGCCCCCAGCTCACCAAATCCACTGTTGCTTCCTCAATCATATTGTAGGTTTTCGCTCCTTCTTCATAAAACACCTTCAGGGGGGCTGGGTAGAAAGTATGGAACAGCAGATTCTTATCTTTCAGGATCCTCCGTGCTTCTGCATACTCCTTCCTCATGGCCATGATCTCCGGAGGATAGCTGTGGTCGAGGTTTATCTTGTTGTTGGTCCACATAAAACATTTCTTCTGCCATGCCAGCTTAAGGACTTCTTAATTAACAGTGAAGTAAAGGAATTTTACCAGGGTCGATCTGAGCTGGGAGCCATCTGGTGGAGGAGAAGATAACTCTCTGTGCGCCCTCTGGATCTGTAATGCTGTTGATGAGGGGATGTTGAGATTCTCCCAAAGTAGCCTCTCCACAAAATGGGTCATAGATTGTGATCCCGATTCTGCTCCCTCCGGGACCCCCTATAGTCTGAGTGTCTCTGTCCTCGAGTAGGCCTCCAAAGATGTCAGTTATAATTGAAGCTTTTCCTGCATTGTTATCATCTTGGATATCTCCTCTATATTTTGGAGCTTGTCTTCATGCCCAGCGACCCTGGCTTCCACTTCGTTGAGCCTTGCATTGGTTTTGTCCAGCTCTCCTCTGATGTCCTGTAGTTGTGTTTTTGTGTCTTTCAAAATTCTTTCACCTCTTTCCCAATGCTTCTTAGTTCTTCCAGTATCAACATCAGGCTTACCGGTTCGTCCTCATTCTCTGTCCCAGCGCTATTATAGCTAGGACTGGGGAGGCAGCCCGGCTAGCCCCAGGAGGACTAATGCTAGCCTCATCTGTTAGCTACATCTTGTCATCTTCAGCTTGTGCAATAATTGACTTTTTACCTCTCCTGTTCTTTTTGGATGTCATTTGTGCCCCTTCTCCCTTGTTTCCGTGTACTTCACTGGTTAGTTCACTCACTTTGGGGTAGTTTTAAATAATTCTTGTCGAGAGCTCTCTTTCTAAGCCGCCATCCCCTCTAGGCCGGAACCGCAGATACAATACCGAGTATGACCATTCTTCTTGCAAAAGATGCATGTGATGCTTGTCTTCTCACTTGTGTTAGTTGTGAAAGTCTTAGCACTAAAGTTTTGATTTCTGTGATATTTTGACTGTTCTCGTTCTGTTGGCTTGATCTTTCTTGGTCAGTTGGCTTCACTGCATATAATGATGTAATGGGGTTACATGCAATCCGAGCATCCATGTTGAGAAATCTCACAAAGTGTCTAAAGTCAGGGAACATTTTGTGTCCATCTTGATAAGTCGTAACTTCTATATTCCAATGTAAGCTCAACCCATCCGGTAGCTTGGCAGTACACTTTTGGTTTTCCACATAGTCATTGAGAGTTTGTAGAACTTGAACATATGACATAGCTGATTCCACACTTCTCAGAAAATCGAAAAACTCACAAAGATTTTCGCTGTCTTTCAGGCCAATATTATGCCATGTGTATCTTGTCACGATATGACTAGGCAACTATGAATGGATTACCAAATGTGTCTTCAAGTATGTCCCAGGCAGCACGGTAAGCTGTTCCTGTTCCTTCGAGGAAATGGCCTTCAATCGCTCTGTTGGCTGAGACAACAACATACTTGCGTAGAAAGAAGAGCTTTTCTTGAGTTGGAACGTTATTGCGATCAATAAGAGTACAGAAGGAAAGCTTCCAATCATTGTACTTGAGAGGATCTCCTTTAAAGACCTCAGGTTCTCGTATTGGAACTTGATTAGCTGTGATTGTGATTGCAAGAGTTCTCGCAAAGTCATTGGAGGCTTCATGAGAGGTCGAAAAGGCTTGAGCGGCAGGAACTTGAGTGGACAGGGTTTGTTGCATGAGTGGGAGTGCAGTTAGGGTGATGACTTGACTTACAGGGACTTGAGTAAATGTGGCTGGCTGTGGAACAGAATAAGAGGTATACATGGACGGATATGAGAGAGGGTTTTTGGTGGCTGTGGTCGCATGTTGGTGATGGACTTGACTGGGCTTAGCTTGTTGCACAGGAAGAGCTTGTGAGACTGGTGCTTGATGGGAGAAAAAGAATGGATCACTTAAAGGATTAAGTGCAAGTGGTGGGTTGAGAGATTCTGAATAAACTTGCAATCTCACTTGTGCTGCAACATGCTCTCAGAGTTCTTCTAGCCATTCTACTTCTCTTCTTTTCTCTTCCAGCTTAATTTTTCTATCAGCACTTTCTGCTATAAACTACGGTTGAGAAAATGTAGTGCCAAAAGAAAGGGCGGTCTGATGGTGATGTAAAGCTTGTTTTGCATTCAGGGACAGGATGGAAGAGTGTCTGGATACTTTGGAAGAAGCTTTTGACTTAGCGGTTTAAGCTGAGGAGACACTAGACACTGTGCTGTTGAACACTGACGTAGCATCATGCCAGGATATGTCTTCTGAATCATCACTACTGTGGAAGTGTTGAGCCTTTATATTTGCAATCCTATGTCTGACATGTGTCATTCATTCTCTGAATGTCAGGTTCAGGACTTGAAATGGCAAGTATTGTCAATGTCAACTTGGACGTTGTTGATTGCATTAACAATCTCATCAATCAGATCAACAGTATCATTATTCTTAATAAACTGTTTTAAGCCATTGATGTGATATTTCCATCTTCTGTACTAAACTCCCATTTAGACTGTTCAATTTGTCATCTAACAGAGCTTTTCCTCTTTCAGTGAGCTTTTGGGTACGTCCAGTTTTCCTCATTCCAGGAGGCTGTTGTCTGTCACCAGCACCAATCTGAGATTGTGTGTCCTGCACTGTGTCTTCAACTTGCTCAACAGCTTCAGGGTAGTCTCCTCTGCATTTTTTTCTTCTTGAAGATCTCCATGGACGACCTCTTCAGTTGGCAGAGAAGTACGTTCCTTTGTGTGTGACATATTATGTGCAGGGTGTTAAATAGGTTGAAATTTGAATAAAATGTATTCTGTATGCATGCAAATAAGAATTTGTTATGTTGAAAATGAAATGAAATGTAAATATAATTCTTTGATTACCTTAGCTTAACGTTTTGCAAAATGCAGGTCAAACACTACAGTATCAAAATAACAAACTTAATAATAAACAAAGTGTAAATACTCTTGGCACAGTCTAAAAATAAAAAAAACTCACTTGTATGAAAAATAATTTGATATTAACTTAAAACATCTTGGATTCAACAAGGAGAATGGTGAATTTACTTATCTTCTCAGTTTCTTTGATTCTTACTAGATAATCAATTGCAGGAAAAAATGTCAACTGCTGCTTTAAGGAAAAACACAAACACTCCTCGATGTGCTTGCTTGTGTAGCCTTGTTCGCTTGCCCCTTGTATTCACACAAACAGTTCATGATGGGGCACTTCCCTTTACTACATGTGGCCTGCAGCTAGTCCATCCTCAGCCACTGGTAGTCTTCACCAATGTAGAAGTGCTCTACTATGCCGCCCATTGATTTGCTGCAAGACTCCAGGTTTCTTCACTTAAGCAATATTACCCAAGGGCCTCGGTCCTGACTGCATCACTGTCGTGCTCAAATGACGTTAAAGCACACCCTTGAGGGTAATATTGTGATTATACAACTGTGACCGTGTAGATTATTATGTGTTTGTTATTTTCATTAGTATAAATGTTGTGTTATTACCCTCAGCATTATTTGTTATATATTACATAATGTCATTGGGTTTATTTTGTGATTAAATTAGAAGGTATTATTCATTTAATTAATTATTTAAGTTAGTCTCTAATATTTTATCACTGTGTGTTTTCCTTCAGAGATGTTTTGAAGGTAGAAAGTATGAGTAGTATGATGTTGGTTCCGCTCGCCCTAGTTTTGTGGGGACCAATAATACAGGAGAGAGTTCTGGCTCTGCCCTCGTGTGCATTGCTTTTGTGGTTGAACCCGCCCTATAAGTGAAGTGGAATAAAGTCTTCCTGTCCTGCCATAACGGTGCTTTTTTATTGATGAAATATTTACAACCTTGTAACACCCACGGTCCTGGCACGCTACCCATCCAGAAATCAGGGTTACACAACTAATACCAACAAAAATATGATCAAAATAATCATATTAATCAAAATATATCCATGTTGATGGACAATTTGCTCTCAAATTTCAAAGGGTTTTGCAAGTGTGCATCACGTTTCCATGGAAATACATGGGGCCTGACTAATAAACTGAAACAAAATCAGTCACATTAGTAGACTTATGTGTAATGGAACGTAATTTACCACTACAGCAAATAATCCAACCCTTAGTAACGACCTAGCAACAGAAATGATTTTCTAGTCCTAGATGAGTGAACTCTGAGCTGACGTTAATGTTTTATCACGGTCTTGCAATTTCCCGAACTAAATCAATACTGGACAGATAAACAGAAAATGTGTATTTTTATCGCCCAAGTTATAACAAAGATGTTGATTTTTTTTTTCTCTTATATTTTTTATAAATCGTTTTCATCGCAATCACAATAGAAGGGAATATCATAAATTGCCAAATAATAACCGGGCCGTTTATTTGTTTCAATCACTTAACAGACCAGGCGTTTATTTGGGACCAGGCGGCAATTTGGAACAGGCGTTCCTCCTCATCTCTGCTGTCACTCACGGTGGTGCACATTTGTTTCGCCATCGCCCTGATCTTTTTACGGGACACTCTCTCATGGCGTGCCCGATAGCTGATAACTCATTCCCGCATGTTTATCTCAAGCTCCTCGCTCGCTCCCAGCCTGACCCTTTTGCTGTCCTCCTCAGACAGACGTTAAAGCCCAGTTTTATTTTTTCGTCAATCTCTCACTGTCGAAGGAGAAACATCTTTTCCTCTGCATAATTTACAATAGAAAATTTGAATTCCAACTCGCACTTTTTTAATTTTTTTGCTGCACCGCAGCCATGGCAATCATCAATGTGATATTGACTGACAGAAAGCAAGCACAATACATGAAAAAGGTGAAGAGGAAAAACGTGCAGCGTCAGTGGTCACGTCTTCTTCCTTGATTATAAATAAATAAATAAATAAATAAATAAATAAATAAATAAATAAACAAACCAAAATAGACCCGGCATTTATTTGGAACTGGCGGTTATTTACCAAAATATACACCTGCACCTGCCGTTTAAAAAGGAGACCCGGCAGTTAATTGAAACCCGGCTATTATTTTTTGGTAATTTACGGTAGGCCACTGTTCATAGACGTTGATCAGGACATAGTCTGTTCATTCCTGGACAATCCCAGCTGATTGAGCTCTTCATGTGACATAGGCACACATCTTTCCTACTTTCCCCATCCTCCTCCAACCATTCATCCAAACTGTGACTGCCAAATAAATAAAAATTAACAACCGATCCATTTTGTAGCCTATTTTTCCGCTGTTTCCTTCTCCAGCTCTGTCAGTTACAATGTTGCAACACAATGTTGCCACAGACTTGGCGGAGTAATATTTTGAGTAATGACAGGCATGCTGTCATGTTGATTTGAGCACGATCTAAATTTCAGCTCTTTAGCCTGCTCAGTCGGCAATGGCAGAGAAATCCCCCAGAAGCAATCCTCAGAATACGGATCTTCTACATAGACGCCTCACAATATCACGATCGCAAAGCTGCAGCAACACCACAAAGCATAGTGTGACAAAAATAAAAACGAACCAGCGAGGTAACATCACCGCTACAAGTGTTCTTCATTCTCTGTGAATCTTTCAAGCTAGCAGACACCTCTACAGGTTTTGTGTCGCATCAAAATAAAAGCATGTATTTCAAAATAAAGTCAAATAAATTATGTATTAAGTAGATTACGTTGTAATTATATATTAAATAGAGTCTGTTGTAAGTACACATTAAACATATTGCTCAGTGCAGTAACTCTAAAATGCTGGTTCTCTGTGATTTTCACCTGAACTGGTTAAAGGTCCCATATTATATTGTTTTTCATCAATTTCACACAGCTGTCAGAGGTCCAACAGCTCTGTATTCGATACGCATTGCCGCAAACCCATCCGTGGACCTGAATTTTAGTTGTCTAAAAGTCGCTCTACAGAGCTCTATTCAGAGCAGTCTGTTTCTGTGCCTGCACCTTTAAATGCTAATGAGCTCCGTCTGTCAACACCTACTTAGTGATAGGAACGGCAGTTCTTTTTACTGTACTGAATCTCTAGAACCCTGATGAGCTTGATAAGCTGATAAGCAGCCAAACGATCCGTCATTCAGTTAATAATTCAGCCCTGAGGTTCACGTTCACTTATTGAGGGACGGTGCGTTCAGGGACTATAGTACACAATCATTCGTGGGAGACGCAGTGCTGCTCTGAGTGGTATACATGCACTAAAATTATTACACAGTGAAAGTGTCCTCTGTGCACAGTAAAATCACTTAACATGATGCTACACAGATGTTAGCATCACAGCGCTAATTTTAGCAGTACAGTTACTGAACGTGAATCATGAGCGTCATGAGTGAGAGACACAGCACCACTTTCAGCACAGAACGTGAGTGAGAATCACGTCCTCAGCGTCAATTATCTGCCTGCAGTAGGTTCGCAAATCATGAACGAATCACAGGGCGAACGAGAATCATGTCCTGACAGTTCTCTGAGTGAGTTGCGGCAGTTCCACTCCCAGCCAGCATGCTTGTGGCTGAGCTCAACTGAACTGAGAAAGGAAGAAATCAGTCCAGGAAGTGATCCCGTTTACTTCATTCACTGAAAAGATTTGTTCGTTCGAACAACACGTTCGCAACCGACACAACACTACACCTACTTGGAGAGCCCTGCCTGCTACATCACTCTCAGGGAGCGGATTCCCCTTGCGTTAGCAGTAGCATTCGCTAATGTTTAGGGTGGATATAAGACTATGGCTCACGGAGATTTTTTCGTTCAAGCACACCAGTTTGACCCAGAATTGGACCCAGAAGGAGAGGCTCCTGAAGAAGTACAGACTCTGTGGCTGCAGCAGGACTTTTCAGAATGGTTAGTGTGTCTGAATAATGTTAGTTTGTTCGTATGTGTTGTTACAGTTACTACCATGTAGCTGATGGCTAACAGCTAGCGACAGGTGTGTTTGTCTCCAACTCAGTCTCCAAACTCTTGGACACTGTTCACATCGTCTTTGTCTCCAGTCTGCACGTTTCCAGACTTTTTACTGTAACAACCAAGCTCCATCGTAATATCATTAACATTAAACTCACTTCAAACGCCATTACATAGCGGACCGTAGCAGAGCTAACTAGTTAGCCGATTTCCAGCTGACTTCATCATACTCATCATACCAACTTTTCGGTGGCTCGGGTGCAGTTGCTGGGTCCGGTATGGTTGGAACTAATCCTTTTTACGGGGGTCAGTGTCGAGGCAAAGCCAGTTTTGTACTGACCCTCATTACTGAAGCAGTCCGATGTGAAGCGATTAGCAGACACATACAAGCTAACACGAACTGCAGCCAGCACGTTGTTGTTAAAATATGAAGTGCAACCACGGTCTCTTCTGTTCTTCTGTAGCTGGGACAGAATATAGGCATTTATGTTGATTTTTACAACCAACAACAGAGCTATTTGCGTATCCAACTTTGAACAACGACATTGTGAAACTCTGCTGTCTCACCACAGGACACACCAAACTTCACCTTGGGGATGAATGCCCCCCTCTCAGATATCTCCTATAATCGCGCAGTGGAGGTCGGTCTATGATAATGACTCCTTTCATTATGTAACAACAGGAGCTGAATCTGAACAGCCTGTAGGAGCGCCGTGTTACCAGTGGGTGGGCTGCAGAGACCATGCAGGAATCACTGGTTTTCCTCATTCTGGGAGTTGGCAGGCTCAGGGAGGACCAGCTTATATATGTAGAGACCAGAGTGTTTTTTATGATATGGGACCTTTAACAAATGACTCAAACAATCTAAAAAAAATATGTGATAATCTCAATCTGGCACATCTGATCAATGAGCCGACCAGACCTAATTTGAAAGATCCCTCAAAGTCAACATTGATTGATTCTGTGCAATGTTCCCTGTTTTGAGTCCTCACCAGTCTGTTTTCAGAGCTAAGCATAGTACTGCTCCTGCTATCACCTCAGTTACTAATGATATTATATCTGATGTTGATAAAGAGAAAGACTGGGCTGCCCTCATTGTGTCTCTAACAAAAGCTTTTGATACAGTTGACCATGCTTTGCTCATATGGAGGTTATGTTTGTTTTGATTTGTATCTGAATTTGGTTCAAGGACTACCTCAATGTGTGACTGTAGGAAATGATTGTTCTGTGTTTTTACCATTGTGTAAAGGGGTTCCGCAAGGTTCAATACTTGGTCCTGTCTTTTTCACAATCTATATTAACAATATAAAATCCTCTGTACTATACTGTTGTGCTAAAACTGCATATAAAACCACTGCAATTCTCCTGCAAGCTTTTGACAAACAACAAGATTCTCTTCACCTCATTTTTATGTGTTTTTTCATGTTGATTCGTTGTAGTTTATTATACATTTTCAAGTATTTTTTTTCCATCTTATTTGAGATTTAGATAAAGGTTGAATGAATTAACAAATGAGCGTCTCTCAGCAAAATAAGCATCTTTTTGCATAGTGAAGGAGATAAAGGTGTATTTCATTATAAACTTTCAAACAGGTTTCCTACCAAGTAATTTTTTAAGTTTGACAAATATTATAACAAACTTAGTTGCACTTGTTCTTTAACTCATTTTTTGCTTTTCTCGGCGAAATAAGCATCTTTTTGCACAATGAAATAGATTATATTAGAGTAGATTAGGCAAAAAAATGTTTTCTACCAAATTAAGCTGTATTTCAGTGAAATAACTGTTTTTTCAATTAAATTTCCTGCCAAGGAATGTTTGAAGTTGGATAAATATATTGGATAATATCACTTTTTCACTGGTAAAAACTCACTTATGGCAATTTTGAGTGTCTCCCTGAAAACCAAGGAGGAGCATTTGGGGACTCTTTGCAACCTTGATGTTGTAAAATGATGAATAAAGGTACTTTGAACCTTGAATTATCAATTATAATCAAGTATCAGGAAATAGAAATTCTTTAATACAAGCAATTCAAATTTGTACTTAAGTACGGTACTTGAGGGGCGGCTGTAGCTCAGCGGGTAGAGCAGGTCGACTAGTGATCGAAAGGTCGCTAGTTCAAATCCCGGCTCAGGGCAAGGCTGAGCTGCATGTCGAAGTGTCTTTGAGCAAGATACTGAACCCCCCATTGCTCATCATCAGTGAGGGCCCTGCGATGAGCTGGCGACTTGTCCAGGGAGTACCCTGCCCTCGCCCTGAGACAAGGCTGGGATTGGCTCCAGCAGCAACACCCCATGACCCCATGGAAAGGGATAAGCGGTTACGGATAATGACATGACATGACAGTACGGTACTTGAGTAAATATACAGAATTTAGAGTGATTGACATTGGGCTATATAAATAAAACTGACTTGACTTAAATTGCTACTTCAAATTTAGCCTCAAACACTACTGCCCTCCTCAGACAATGACCTATACTAAATGTACAATATCAAACAACAAGAGAACTGATTTATTTGTCCATTGACTCACAGATAAATACTTGAGAGGAAAAAAATTATAAAATGTTCTGAATATGTATTTTTCCTCAGTCGTCATCTTCCTCCTCCCCTTCTTCTGTGTCCTCCATCTCCTCTTGGGCAGCTTGCTGCTCCTCCAAAGAGTCTTTCAGCGCCTGTTCCTCCTCCAGTGATGGGTCCAGGGCCTCTGTGATTTCCGGTCCACTGGGATATTCCTTCTGTGGCATTGAGGGGACAGGTGGGCTGTACCCTTCCCCTGCATACTTCAGACCCCATCCAATATATATGTTCTCAAACTTTCTAAAAGAAGGGATAGCACATGGTTGTGTACAAATAGCAACAGTCATTCAGTGTAAGAAATCAAACACACTGCGTCAGATTATTGTGATCATTTCACTTACTTTCCACAAGCATATGCATATGCCCCAGGCCAGAGGTTGGAGCGGAGCACAGCTACTGCATGCTGAGAGGTGAGAGTAGAGGACATCTTAGAGCTCCAGGGAGGGGTGTTGAACATATCTGAAAGACAGGTTCATCAGTCATAGGTTCATCTACCAAAATAAAACACTGTGCACGCTATTTTATTCATAAACAGTTTCAACAATATACTGTAGCATTCTGCATTAATACACAGCTATTTGCCACTGTGGTCTGAGCTGATGATGGTTGACCTTTTTTTAAAGACCTTGATGCACAAGGCCAACAGGTAGTACGATCAGGGAGCATATGTGTCCTAGTTCAAGTGTCCCACTGTTGACTGACATGTATAATTGGCAGTGGAGCCCGTCTTTGAAATCACTCTGACTGAAGAAAATTATGAACAAACACAGAAACAGAAAGCCCCCTGAGCCTGTTGCTGCCGTATCCATAATGTCATCCATTTAGAGCCGTTTCTTCCTATTTTTTGCCTCCTCCTCTCCACCAGAACCACTTGCAAATATTTTCTTGATTAGAGGCAGCTAGAGTGGTGTCAAAAACACTGTTTTATCATAACAACAGTTTCTCGTTTTGTATGGCTTACACAGACAAGTTATTCTTTTCATGCAGTCCTGCCAGCTGTAGTCTTTTCTGAATGCAGCTTTTTGGCAGTGACGCACGCCCCGTGAAGGAACAGAACAGTCTGCCTTTGTTGCTATTAGTTCTCTGACATCGGCTGGATGTGTCTGGGTCATTAAACTTGCATGGTTACCAAATTATGTAGGAAAGCACTCTAAGTTCCCTAAATTACAGACCATCACCAGCAGAGAACATACTTATGAACAGTGAGATGAACAAAATGAAGGGAAATTACCTCGGGGCAACATGACCTTATAGAAACCAAATTCATCTTTATAGGGTATAGTATAAAATGTACATTTAATGCCTCTTTAGATATTCAAATAGTGTTACAGTTTTTTTTTTCTATATTTCAGTATGAAGTTCTGACATGAAGCCTGGGTCTAGTCCCCTTTCTTTTTTTCCCTTTTCCCTTTTTGGTTTCTTTGAATGTTTTGAAAAAATTACATTTATTTTAAATTTTATTGTTAAATCAGTTAACGATGTAAAAAGAAAAAAAAAAAAAGCTGTACCGCATTTACATGCAACTACCAAATCAGTGTAGGTTTCAGTCCATGGGCTGAGACTTAATTAAACCACACCTGCACATTTTGGATCAGGAAGTATGCCTACCTTCTTTCTCAACCTGTCAACCTGATTGTACAACCGGAATGAATCATTCCAGTTGAGCAAATTAACCAAATTTATGAGATTAATGAAAACACACTATATTGTTTCATGTTGCTGAAACAATAAGACCAAAGGCCCTTATTTTGACAGGGCAGCAACACTTGATGTTGATGGGCGAGGAAAGAGCAATCTGAAAGCAACTTAGCCGACTTATCTTTGCTGTTTCATTTTGACCAAGTCTGACCTGCATCTTGGGAGAGGGGCGTAAGCAGAGGGGGTCCAACTTCTGGCTCTGGCTCATCAGGCTCCTCTTCCTTTTCCTCAACATCTTCTTCATTGGAGTCCTCTCCTGGTCTCACAGCTAGGTTCACCCAAGTACAGCGACCCTAAAAAAGAGCATTTGCACACATGAAATTAGCACATATACAAATGATCTCAGAAAATGGTCAGTGCACCTGGTTTGATCAGACTTGCAGACCTGCTTAAGGATGTGCTGAGTATGATGCACCCAGAAGGATAAAGACTCCACCATCTCAGCAACTTGTCTGCCCTCAAAATCAGTATTTACTTCGTAGCTGTCCCTGGGTGCCTCGTCTTCTTCCTCGCCTTCCTCTTCCCCAGCCTGGAAGAAGCCCTGTGGGCTGACCTGGGTGCCGGCAGAGATCCGAGCAATCTGTGCTCTCAGATAGTTGGCTTCATTCCCAGGAAAGGGTGGGTAGCTCACAACTGGGGTATCCAGCCTGCCTGTGAAGAATTTACGGATTTGGCGAGCAACAGTGATCTGTGCTGGAGTGACTGATGGGAGCTTCACCCAAGGAAGACCAGGGTCTTGGCACACATAGTAAACAAACTTGTTAGCACCTGTTCCTCTGGCCTCCTTTGGCACTACTGGTGGTGGTTTATAGGTTGACTGAGGAAGTGGATCTGTCTGAAAACAAAGCAACAGGACAAGACCAATTTATTTCACTTCTCAACTTCAACAGACACCAGTGACAGCTTTCTCCTTTTTTACATTTTCAAAAGACTTACTTTAAATTATATTATATAGGTTGGGAAAGGGGGGTGGATGTAGCTCAGTGGGTAGAGCTGGTGGACTGGTGATCGGAAGGTCGATGTCTTTTATTTTAAAATTTGAACCCCTGTAAAGATCATCAAAATCCCTATAAATTGAATAAATTGCAAATTAAAGGAAAAAAATCATAAAACATCATAAAATAGAAGAAAATTAGGGGGCCAGATTTCGTTTAGAAGTGGGGAGGAGAGAGCTTGGATATAGGCTGGGGGGCGTTAGGATTAGGGTGAAGTGAGGCTTTAAAAAGTGGAATAAAGTGAGAAATAATAGAAATTAGGTAATCTGTAATTGCAGGTGTCAAGACCACATTGAGGGACTGTCTCCGGCATGGTGTTGACCTGGAGGTACCTGGCTGGGCGAGTGGCTGTGGCTGAGAGTGAAGTGAAGTCTGGTGTAGGAGTTAAAAAATGGTAAATGATATGAATAAAAGGTAGCAAATGTAAGATAAAACTAGAGATTTTTTTTTCTTCCCTGGTGTTGAAAAAATTCACTGTTAAAATTCCATCATGCCAGTCGAATGTAGAATGTATATAGTCATAAAAGAATAAGATGTGGAAATAAATAAGCATGATGTTTCATAATAAAAACCACAAACAATAGTAGAATAAAAAAACACATTTACTAAGTGAATAAAAAGAGCGTTAAAAAGGGAAACAAGTTCGCAGGTTTATCCTTTGCTTTAAGACCTTAATATTCAGTTAAAACTTCTCATTTAGCCCTGATTGATCCACCATTTTCAGTTTGTGGATCCACTTTCTTTCTTGTCTCTGTCTTTCAGGCCTGGACCAGGCACTGTCGCTCCCCAGGCCCACATAGGTGTATTGCTGTGGATCGTGAGTCTTAAAATAGTCATAGAGCACCGTTGACTTGTTTTATTTTATGTGATAGGTGTGTTGATACATCCTGCATCTTAGAGTGTTCCCCGTTTCTCCTATGTATATTTTATTACAGGTGCTGCACTGGCTGGCATAGATGAGGTTGCTGGAATCCTCTGAAAAGGACCAGCCCTGTTGAGAAAATGGATTCTCCAGATAGGATGTGTTAACACATTTTTGGTTTTTGACCTTTGACTTTTGTGTTTTACCAAATGCTGTTTTGATGAGGATGTCTCTGACATTTTTGTTCCTCCTGTAGGCTGTTGTAACCTTATACTTTTGTAATCCTGCGATGTTTGCCTGGACCTCCTGGAAGTGGGTTTTGATTTTCGAGTTGAGTGGCGTTAGTTGATGTGAGTATATTACCACCAAACGGATGATGGGCTCATTATTACGGTTCTCAGTGTATTCCCCATATGATTCAAAGAGTTCTTTCACCTCACTCTTTATCTGTCTCAGAAACCTGGTGGAGTATCTTCTAGGCTTCAGGGCTGAAAAGAGTATATGGGTGGCAGTATCTATATCCTCTTTGTAGGTGCAGATTCTGTGAAACCTGATTAACTGGTATTTGATCAAGCCTCTATAAATATGATGGGGATGATAGCTGGTCTTATATAAAAGTGCATGCCTATCTGTATCCTTAAAGAACACTTTAGTACTCAAGCCTTTTGAGTTATCTTTAAAATGTGTGAAAAAGGCTTGTGTGTCCAAGAATTCAACTTTGTGTTGTTGGATGTTGTGCTTTAAGGTAATCTGAGGGTGATGATAATTCAGGGTTGCCATGAAGTCATCGAATTCAGCCAGTGTGTGATGCCAAAGGCTGAAGATGTCATCCAAATATCTTAAATATAGGCATAGTAATTTATTGCATTTCTTGAATACTGTGTTCTCGCAGTCAGCCATGTATATGTCAGCACAAGCAGCAGAATATTTGCGGCCCATCGCACATCCTGATACTTCTAAAAAGTACTTGCCATTAAACTCAAAATCGTTCTTTGTCAGAGTTAGTTCCAGGGGGTCAAGGATGACGTCATCTGGGCAGGATGCGTCAGGATACATCTCAAAGCACTGCGCTACAGCTTTGATGCCCAGCGTGATGCCGAGTCAATGTTAGTGTAGAGCGAGTCGACATCAATCGAGAAAACATATGAACTGGTAGGTACTCTTATGCTTTTGAGTTTGTTCATAAAGTCATGGGTGTCTTTACATAACTGTTATGTTTTTTGGAGAGTGGATTTCAAAAATAGTCAATATACTCCGACACACTATAAGACTCCGACCCACTGTCGCTGCATATAGGGCGACCACTCGGGATCAAAGAGGGCACCGGCCACGTGGGGGGAGACTTGTGGAGTTTTGGTAGTAGATAGAAGAGGCGTGGTCACGGAGAGTCAGGACCCATCAGGTGGGTTTTCTGTTTCTTAGTAAAGTAATCGTCTGTTATATAATTCTTACACTTCCTCCCTGACTATTATTTGTGTCTCAGGTTGGAGTAGGTGGGGTAACGGTTTGTAGTATTTACTGTTTTCAAGTTGTGTATGTTGTGTCTGTATGCTTCCTCTAGGTAGTTCTCTTTATCCTGAATGCAGATTTGGCCTCCTTTGTCCGCACTCTTAATAATGATAACGTTCGCCTTTTCTATATGTGTTATAGTTCTTCATGACCAGGTGACTCGGCATACGCAACGGACATCCATAGGCTTGTCTTTAACTCCAAGAGTGTCACTTTATTACACACACTTGTAGCCTGCATTACATGCACACTGGTAGCTCGGGAACTAGTCACATCACAACAACATATCAATTTGCTTACATTTCACTAACATTATGACAGTATAAGTGCACGGCACTATATACTACAATATGTAGATGCCAGTCCTGCACTTTACGGTTAGTGTGTGCACTGTCGGCTCGGCGCGCTGTATTTCTGGTGGGCACGTGGGAGAGCATGTGTGTTTGTTGATACAGGTGGGATTGCCGGTTAAGTGGGAGTTGGGTCGTTTATGGTTGCGGAGGCCTGCGGTGGTAGCGTGTTTGACTCTGTCGGTGTTGTTTTGGATCCCGCTGGGCAGGAACGAACAGACTGAGGGGTAGTTTTACCCGTCCACGTTGCTGCGGCCGAGTCGCAGTCTGGAGGGGGATCCTGGAGGATTCCCTCATTTCAGACAGCGACTACGTTGGAATATGGCAATGGAGCAGGTATGTCATCCATAACGTCATCATAACGTAGATTAAAGTTGATAACCAGCAAAATGTCTGTATTACTCGCTGTCTCATCAGCTGAAGTATTAGCTATTGATGAGGCAGTTTGACTGGGGGTTTGTGAGCTGAGTAGAGGGCTATCTAGCGCAAGCGGGTGGAGGATCACTATTATAGGCGGCGGCGGCACGTCCGTGCATTCAAGCCATCGGGCTCTGCTGGCACAGGGAGAGGAGGGAAGTCAGACACTGTTGCTGATGTGTCTGCAGGTGCAATGGATGCCTTAGTTCATGTAGCGACCAGGTCTCTGCAGGTCTCCAAAGAGGAAATGGTACACTAACGCAGGTTCTTCACCCGAATCATAGCTTTGTCAAAACTTGCTGAATCGAATGGACTAAATGTTTCCAGCTCCTCGGCTAACACTGAGTCGTAGTATTCTCTGAGGATCGACATGCTGTTAGTCTTCCACTATAGTGTGTTTAATCTGACTCTCTCTCGCACCATGTCGTTCGGAGATGACGGCTGATAACTATGCCACAAAACAGTATGTATTCTAGAAAATTCATTAAGTTGTGATAATTTAAATGGAGATTGACAGAGACTGTAACATTTGGCTCAGATATGAAAAAAATCAGATTTAAAAACAAAGCAAATACAGTATCTCCTAGTTAACTGAACATATTTCAAGACAAATAACTCTGGATGACTGGATAATGTAAATAAATCTAAAATGTAAGTAATATCTGATACTGACATTTACATCCGGTCTTTTAGAATGACAAAAATATTACTGCTCTTGTACTGTCCTGTCCTCACCCTCTCCTCTCCTCTCTGTCTGTGACTATCACTATCTGTAGCTTTTAACTTAGCTAAACAGCACTCATAATTGAGTAGGCTTTTGAACAATGCAGGATAACTGTTGCAGACAGCCTGGACCTGGCGCTTTTTGTAAATGGGATGTGTGTTGTTGTAATGTATGTCACACTTTCTGTGTAGTATATACATCTCTCATCCCACCGCATGGTGTGAGAAGCAGGCTCCGCCACATGCTGCTGCAGCTGCTAGCTCCGCCCATTGGAAAGAGTATGGGGTGGACTCAACCATTTCTAGGAATGGGGGGGGGTCTAAATGTTTAAAGATGTAGCACATTAATGCGCGATTATAATGAGCAACACTTACATTGTGCTTTCAATAAATTGTACTGCATTGTTCAAAATGTATTAATTGTGTCTCAAATTATACTAGGGGGGACAGCTTTACTGGAAAGGGGGACATGTCCCCCCTGGGATTTCTGCCTATGCTCTGCTGACTCTTCGAAGGAGAAGGTCATGAAGAAAGACTGCCAACTTGCTTGCTCCCATCTCGCTGCTATTCTTGAGACCCTTGGTAAGATCCCAGATATGGAACCAGAGGCTGATGGCATCGTCATTGATGGTTCAGCATTGGTCAACAGTCTGCCACCAAAGCGTGGACGTGGAGTCAGACGCAGGGTGACAAGCACCAGTAAACTCCCCTCAAACTGGCAGAACTTCTAAGAGACAGTGACAATAAAACCAAGATCTTCAACTTCTTGGCTGACAAGATAGCCCAGATGTCTGCCACAAACATGATCATTGTGACCAAAGAAGAAGCTCCTGCCAGCAATCACCAAATAAGCCTGGCAAAAATGGCCCCCTGTAGTAATGAGGAAGCTGACACTCGGATATTTGTGCATGCCAGGCATGCTACAGCTTGAGAAGGGCTGCAAAACTATCCTTATCAAATCCAATGACACTGACGTTCTCGTCATAGTGGTCAGTGTTCTGCCAATCCTTCATGAGACTGGTCTTCAGCAACTATGGATCGCCTTTGGCCAAGGCCAGAACATGAGATGGATTCCCATCCATGAACTTGTTTTGTCTATTGGATTGCAGAAGAGCAAAGGAATTCTCTTCTTCCATGCCTTCACTGGCTGCGATGTTGTGTCAGCTTTCCGTGGTAAAGGTAAGAAGACTGCATGGCAAACCTGGGATGTTTTTGATGAGGCTTCTGATGTTGTCAGCAAACTCAGCCAGTATTTACCAACAATAGATGATGCTGACATGAAGATCCTGGAAAACTTTGTGGTCATGATGTACGACAGGTCCAGTAGAGCTGATGGTGGTGATGATGCAAGGCTGGACATGTTTGCTCGGGAAGCAGAGGCCATACGAAGCCATCCCTCTTACCCGTGCTGCTCTACTCCAGCATGTAAAGCGTGCTGCCTCCCAAGTGGGATTCATATGGGGTCAATCAATACTTTGTCTGCCAGAAGCACAAAGTCCTGCCGACTTGGTCATCTGTAGCAGATCTTGTGGACTCATCTCGCCCCTATTGCAGAGAGCTGCCAACAACTCACCAAGTGTGGATGCAAATCTGAATGCCTTGGAAGGTGGAAATGCTACAGCTTTGGTCTTGCTTGCACAGCACTGTGTAACTGCAGATGTGAAAATTAGGCTTCATTTCAACTCAGCTTCATTGCTCAAGCTATCTACTTGACATGCCAGTACCGAAGACGTGAACACATTTGGTCCAACCATTACAGGGCTCCGTGAACGGAGCGTTAGCATTGACAGCCAACAGCATAGGGTCAGAACTTTACACTGTGTTTTAAGCGTCTTAACATGCTCCACATCTCACCCCAAAAGTCATGCAATGTCAGCAGACATCTTATAACACAACACTGTAGCCCGTATGACTCAAAATGAATAAAAAAGTGGTTAAAACAGTGTGTTTGTGCAAGTAGCCACATACCAATTTGTTGACATCCGTGTCCTCCGGTAGCTAGACCGATCTAGTCAATCCGTCGAGCGTGTGCTTAACAGGCTTAACATGCTATTGTAAGGCTCATGACTCATGACAGGCTGTAACATGGTCATGTACATTATGAACAGAAAAACGAAAATGCTGGAATACGTTTCTGTCTCTGCCAGTGAGGGAGTAAGCGCACGTTCAATGGATTGACTAGTTTGGTCTAGCTACCGGAGGACACGGATGTCATCAAACTGATATATCAGTCAAACTAAATGCTATTAACACCAAATTTGGAATCCTTGTTTGCCTTGTTGGCGACTTTTGGCCACTAGGGGGCGCTAAAAATATGGGAAGTTTATATCTCTCAAACGGCTACACTGATTTTTACAAAATTTGGTCGGTATGATGTAGGGCCAATCCTGAGGCCATGTCTTGAAGGTGGTCATGACTGGTCAATGTGGGCATGGCTTATTACAACAAATCCAAATCGTCACACATTCAGCCTTTTACACTTCCAGTACACTTCCCATTACAGTGAATACCACGGCTCAGATGTTGGCCTGTGCCCTTTTTTTGCCCCGAGCCCATAATCCTTTGGGGCCAGCTTCCTTGGGCTTTGCGGTGCACGGGGTCCGAGTCGTACCGCGGGGGGGCTTGGCCCCCATTCATAACTGCTTGCAGTTCTAGTACATTTTATAGCTTGTATATTTTATGCTGTGCAGCACAAATGCTATGTACAGTAGTAACCAAAGGATCATATCAGCTCATGTGCAAATAAAATGCAATTTTTGCACATCATTTCCGATAAAAGCTTTGCTGAAATAATGGTGTTTATTTGTATTTTTCACATTACTATTGTAAGTAATTGGCTAAAGGAGATATAAAAGGGATTTCTGATGTGTAAATTTGAATTTTCCATAGTTAAAAACCTGTAATTCGACACCAGAATCATCAAAATCAGTCTGGTTGTCAGGCTTGTTGGATGTACCACCAAATTCCTGGAAACCACACTGTAGACTACTTATGGTAGTGAAAAGAACATAGTTAACAGGCAACAGCTCTGGTGAATATTCCTGCAGTCAGCATGTCAACTGCATGCTCCATCAGAACTTGACATCTGAAAAATGAAGCTCAGCGCAAATTAATGCAGGACACGGAAGTCATAAGCCCCAGCTGTAGTCAGCTGACAGCCAGCTGATCAGATCAGCTCCAGCCTCCATACAACCACAGTCACTCTTCTTGTACATTTAAACCAAGCCGTCATTCACTGGTCTCTCCTTCAACACTGCTGCACGCACATCATCGCTGCCGGCAAGCTTGCCACCACCACCCCAGCCTCCACCTGCTTATTCTTACTCTAAAACGGCTCAATTTATCTAGTTGCTATGACTCTACTCCTGCGGGGGGTATGCATTTCGCTCCCCAGATTGGCCTAGCATGCTGCTAGCCAAATCCAGGGAGCTCCTTGAGCGGAGCCTTCAGTGCCAAGCCTAACTATATATCATTTGTCGCAATAAATGATTTAAGCAAATGACAAGAGTGTTCCTGAATGAAATGTTGCTGTGTGAAAAACCTGCACATTTGAGGGTGGCCTGTCATTGTTACTGGTATAAAGCACACCTACGAATTCATAATGCTGCATAATCAGCATCTTGACGTGCCACAGCTGTCAGGTGGAAGGATTATCTTGGCTGTGATCAAAAACTGAGAGAAATAGTTTTTTGGTGATAAAAGAGTGTTAAATCCTCAATAAATAAATAAATAAATAAATAAGTAGGAGTTGAGTTGTTCAGTTTTGTATGAAGTGACTTACAATAAATGCATTCAACTAGAGTTGATTTCTTAGATGTCTTTTAAAAAAGCACATTTAAAAACTTTTCAAAGTTTGCAGTACTTTTAATGGTGTTTCTATGTTTATAGCCAACCAAGAGAGGGGAGCACTAACAGCCACAGGCACAGGCTTCATGGACAACAGGTTAACGGTGATACAAAAAAAAACAGCAAAGCAGGTGCAAATGGAAATAATCTGCAGGGGGCGTGTTTCTTTGACTGAATAATACAGTGGAAATTACAGCTAATTAAAACAGGGAGGCTTCAGTTCTTCCTAAATATGATCAAATATACAAAGAGGAACATCTGATTAAAGGACTTCCTGCAGTTAGGGTAAATAAAGATTCTGTACACTTTCCACATCCTCACCTCATTCTCAGTCAGATGAGTCTCAGCCTTTCTCCCCTCTCCGTCAGCTGCTTCCTCATCAGTGCTCTG
Source organism: Acanthopagrus latus (assembly GCF_904848185.1). NCBI lineage: Eukaryota > Metazoa > Chordata > Actinopteri > Spariformes > Sparidae > Acanthopagrus > Acanthopagrus latus. Next base: position 29,121,626 of record NC_051049.1, read on the forward strand.
CTCTTCATCTTCCTCTCCCTCTCTGTACTCAGCTTCAGCAATGATGTAGCTTGTCTCTATTCCCAGAATCTTCCCCCATAGGCGGCAGCGCATCAGTGCCTGTGTCTCAACAAGCTGCTTGAGTGCAAGGAAGACTCTCTGCATCTCCTCTCTGGCCAGACCCACGCCAGCCTGCTCCAGGTAAAAGCCAGTCTCACTCACATTAGGAAGAGGTGTTTCCACCTGATGAAGACCAATAAATAGTGTTATTGTGCATATTAAGCTCCAGTGTTTCCCACACATAAGTACGTTCATGATCGCCTATGAACTGTATATTTGGTGATATATTTAGCATTTTTTACAATTTTTTTTTAATCAGTTTGAGAGAACAGCACCATCAACGATTAACTAGTGGACACCCTGCCCTTGCTCTTCCCCTCCTTCTTCCCCCCCGACACATGCTGCATGTCAGTCAGTAGCATGCGTCCTGTAAACGCACTGAATGATTTATGTAAGCCTGTTGATTCTGTTGTTTAGAAAATGCTTGTAATTGTACCTGGTTGTTACAATGTCATTTGGCGCCATGTTGTTTTTGAAAGTCTTTACATAATGACTGCATGGATCACTTTCCATAGTGAAATTGGAATCAGGGGTGAAAAGATCCTGAACACATATTTTAATACATTTTCAGGTGAGACCGTGTAGAGGCAACATTATCATGGTTAACAGGTTTTTTTTAAAATCTTCTGAACTCTATACCAGTGAAACAGCACAGACTGAATGAACATGGAAAAAAGACATCATCATCTGGGAGGAGGTCAAACATCATGTACAAGCAGTCAGTGTATCTATTTCATTTCTCATATCTCCCCAGCCCACTTGTCTCCTGTGTTTTCGCTCTGTGTGTCCACTCTGGGTACCTCCTTCCCCCTCCTGGACTCCTGTAGCTGACGTCCCTGCTGATCATTACCTCATCAAGCTTCTGCAGTGTAACAACTCTGACTCTCTACTCAGTCTTCACCATTTTGTTTGATCATATACACCAAATAAATTCTAGTTTCTGCTCCTGGTGTTGGCTTGCTCTAACACTTTTCTCCTGTGTCTGATCAACGTGCCGGGCTGCCCACTCTCCACCATGTTCTCATCTCCACCCTGCCTGCCAACTTGCCTCTGGATTGTCTCCATTTCACCCTCATCTGCTGGATTGCTGTGAAGAGGGTTAGCAACATCCTGGTTAGCAAGATCCTGGGGGCATACCTGGCGGAAGGCCTGACCTCAACCATCAACACCACAAAGCCTGACAGTGGCTCCATCCTCCCTGGAGACCCAAAAAAAGCTGGCCTCTCCCAATTAACACCTCACCTCCTTCCACAGGTGGGGGCTAGATACTGAACCCCAAATTACTCCTGATGGGAATTTGGCACCTTGCATGGCAGCCTCTGCCATCAGTGTATGAATGTGTGTGTGAATGGGTGAATGTGACAAGTGTTGTAAAGGTCTTTGAGCAGTCAGTATACTGGAAAAGCGCTGTAGAGACGCAAGTCCATTTACCATTTACAGGAACACCACAGAAAGCATCCTCTCCACTGTATGGTGTGTGCTCTATGTGTGATGTCTATGTTGAGGTCAGAAAGGTTGAGTATGATGAGGCCAATAATTTTGGAGGCACTGTTTGTGACTGTGGTGAGTAAGATGGGCTGGTACAGTCATTGGTGTAAAAGGTATACAGGAAGGAGCTCAGGACACAACCTTGTAGGGCTCCAGTGTTGAAGGTAGAAGATGTTGCAATGTCCACTCTGGCTGCTGGTGGAGTCCATGCATAGAGTCTGGTGAATTTGATGGGTGATTCTAGGTTTTGTGGGTGGGAGTGAAGGAGGCATGCCACAGCATCCTCAGTCCCCCTTTTGGCCTTATAGGCAAACTGACTGAATGTTGTCATTTGGCAGGATTATGTTGAGAATCAGTCTTTACAGGCATTTTATGACTATTAAAGTGAGTGCACCTGGCCAGAAATGATTAGGTTCTGAGGGGTGGGGTTTCTTGTGCAGTGGTATAAAAGTGGATGTTTTCCATATGGTGGGCACTGAAGCAGGCAGTGCATTGAGTAGGTTGTGGTGCTTCCAGGATGTGTGTGGTTTTCAGTAGTGCCTCACATTCCTCTGAAGTTTATGGTGCCAAACAATGTGTAGAAGATGTTCAGGTCTTCAGCAATTAAGGCAGGGTCAATTATAGCAGATGACTTGGGGTTTGAGTCATATCCAGTGAGTGTTTTTACTTTTTGTTCATGGTCCTGAATTCCTGCTCAATTTTCTCTTTGTATTTGAGTTTGGCCTTGATGTTGTCATTCTTTATTTGACAGTTTATGATCTTGAGGGAAACCCAGTCCTGCTGCTGAAAGGCTTTACGTTTTTTGCCTTGGTTGATATGCTGAGTGATCAAGGGTTTGGAGTTCTATAATGAGTATGATATTTCTTAAAAAGAAATACTGGAATGGTTGTAACAGTGCAGAACTTAATGTAGTCTGTGATAATGGAGATCCTATTATTTAAATTAAAATCAAAAATGTCCCAGTCTGTGCTGGCAAATTAAGTACCCCTCTTCCCTTTCTGCTGGAGATTTTCTGACAGTGCTACGTTCGCAGAGCCCCCAGTATCATCAAGGACCCTCTTGCACCCTTCTCACAGTTTTTTCTCCCTCTTTACACAAGCACACAAAGAATTGACCAGAAATTTGATCTTGAATCAGTGGCTAAGTTGCTGGAATCATTATGGACAGTTTAAAAAAAACTAAAACTGAAAGCTCATCATTTTCATTCCACAAATTATTATTCCTTTTAGTACAACCCTCTAGTTCTCAAGCCAGGTCCCGACAGACTGGGCCCCAAACAGTAAATTATAGCTGCTGCGCAGCGATGGGTTGGATCTGGGCTATTTTTGGCAAATTTAGGCAATTCTGAGCAACAAACAGGAGAATAGGAAGGCAAGACAGTTGACAACAATGTTCATTTTGGACCACTTCAGGTTTGAGCTCACAACTTCTGGAACCAAAGACTGTCATCTATCACTCTGAGCTAATTGGCAAGTGGCAATACAACAGTGGCTTCACAAATTGAGTAAGCCATTCACTGTTGTGCAGGCAGATTTGAAATCACTGTGAAAAATTCAGTTATCAAGACAAAAATCTGAAAATACACATACTGCAGCATAGAGATGTTGGTAATTTGTTTTTAAAAATGACTGATTTGCTCCGTAAGTGAATAACTGATGTTTAAGAATGCTGCTTGACTGCAATTATTCACGAGAGCAGAATTCAAAATGTTCTCAAAAAGGTACATTTAAAAAAAAATGTTTTTAAAATGTAGGTAAAATTCTGATATTTGTCAAACATCATCTACCATGACTAAAAATTTTACATTTTTTCATGAACAATCAATTTGTGGGTATATGTTTACAGTAGTGTTCACAGTCAAGCATTTTCATGCACTGTAGGCAAAAATTGTGGAAGGAGATGGACTTCATAATTTTTAATAGGTTTAAATATACAAAAGTTTCTTTAGTATTGGGGCTACAGTTTGATGAAAGTGTGAAGTTCTAGCGGGTTGATTTGTTATGAATTTTCAATGTTTCGAACTTTAGATGCTTGCTGTAGCGCCACCATCGGGACTATTGGCTTGGGTTTACAGCTGAGGTAATCTGGCTTGAGACTGTACCTTTATGCAAAATTTGGTTAGCTTTCATTCATGATGTGGTCCAAGCTATTTTAGCGGGGCAGCTTAGCTAGAAATTATATAAGGATTGTGCATTTTATGATAAAAGCGTCAAATTTGGTACACTTGTAGCCAAAAATTAGATGTGGAGGCATGGCGAATTTTCAATGTGGCAGCCATTTTCAAGATGGCCACCAGTGACCGCCTATTTTGAGATTAAATTTCACATTAACGATGGATGATAGGTGATAGAAACATTAAATTTGGTACAATTATAGCCAGAGAAATGGGGAACATGTAGAGGGATCAAGACTTTTCAATATGGTGGACAACTGTTTTTAGATAAAACTGCATATTAACAATGGCATAGAAGAGATAGAAGCATAAAATTTGGTAGTTATGCTCAAGACACAAATGAAAAACAATACAGATATGGACCCATCATACATTTTTAATATGGCGACCATTTTGCAAAATGGCTACGAGTGACAACTCTTTTTAGATCAATTTTCATAATAATGATGGACATAAATGATATGAGGATATATGTTGGATTTATTTAGTAAGCATAGCACTTGGGAACCTTCATTTGAATTGCTCCTTTTTCAATATGGTGGCAAAGATGGCAGCCAACTACCAAAAATGTTAAAGATGGCGGGCATGCCTGGTCGCCTAGGAAAGCAGTCCTTTCAGTACAATTGCATTTATCTTATTTGGATATCAGTTAGGTGAAGTGGAAAAGTACTCAGAGTCTCCCCCTATGTTGACCAACGACAACATAGTTTGTGTGGTGACACAGAGGCAAGGCACTGGCCAGCGCATGTTAGTCCCCAGACCACCATCCACTTGCTACCATGAGCCATGTGAGAAGAGAAAAGAAAAAAGAAGTGGAGGAGAGGGGGGAAGGGGGAGGGGGGATGGGATGGGATGGGATGGGATGGGAAACGCAGCACTCCAAACGTCCAAGCATAGTGGCAGAGCAGACCCAAAACCACACAAAATAACCCTAACTAGAAATGGGGCGAGTGAAACGACATGTTACGGTTAGGTGTGTAAGGAGGGAGAGGTTGAACAAATCACTGGTATGGGCATATTAAGGCGATGCAGACGAAAACAAGGAAGAGATCGCAGGAACGTCAAAATCCAAATAAAGCAGTGAACCTAGAGACAGTGTTCAAAAGTAATTAAAGTGATTTTAACTAGGCGGTATGAACTCGCTAAGTGACTTTGGACAGTGCAGGATGTTTCATCTTCCGAACCCCACGGCAGTCACCTCCATATGGTCCCCACCAGTGGAGTCCGACTGCCGTAGCAGAAGATCCCTCTAGCGCTACAGCAGCAGGGGAGTCTGACCACTATAGCAGAAGGTCAAGTTAGTGTAGCCTGTGTAGATTTATGTACATTCACATTTCCATGAAACAAAATTGTCCTAAATAGAGTGGATGTCAAAGCACAACCAGGGCACACTGGTGACACCACTGCTGTGAAACTCAGCATGGGGTTCAGCTTTGCTGGCCATGGGAAGAAGACTGCATTGGCTGTATGGACTGTCTTTCCAGAACTTACAAATGCTCTGTTAAAAGTATCTTCTGCCCCAGATAACATACCGCAAGACATTATAGCTACAAAGGAGAGGTTTGTTATACTGCTATATGACCAAACCAGCCAATGCACAGATATAGACACTGCAAGGAGTAAGTTATTTGTAAAGACACAGAATGTGCTGTCTATCCCACTGACAAAGGCTGCCCTAGAAGAACATGTCAAGAGAGCAGTTTACCAAGGAGGACATGTGTGGGGTCAGATGCTGGTACCTACACCAGAACTACCTTCATCATGTAAATGGGGCTGGTCAAAGACATCTGAGGGTTATTATGCACCCTTCTGGACATGCCTGCTGGATTCAAGCCAGTCCAGCTATGAATTTGTCTCCTGTCAATGTAAGAAGGGCTATGTTAGGCAGTGCAGGTGCAAAAAAGCTGCCTTAGAATGCACAGCTCTCTGTTACTGTGAAGGGGAGTGCTAAATAGACTCCTGCGCTGGACCTACTTAGACTATCACATATTTTGAGTCTTGAATTGCAGCTTCTGAGGAATTCTGAGGTTCATTTACTTTACTTCAGATCCAGAAAAATATAACGACACAAAGATCATCCAAATCAGACAAATCTATGCAACTTTACTGCAACTACCATTCTTTGCTCGTTGGCTGTCATTTTGGTCACCATCTTGAAAAAAAGTATAATCTAAATGATAGTTCCCAAGTGCAATGCAGACAAATCCAACATATATCCTTGATATATAATCATCATCACATTGTATCCATCATTAATAGGAAAACTGATCTAAAAGCAGTTGTCACTGGCAGCCAATTTGGAAAATGACCGCCATATTGATCATTTATGAGGGTCCATATCTGTATTTTTTTAGTGTATTTGGCCATAACGGTAGCAAATTTGATGTTTATATTACATATAATCCTTTGTTAATGTGAAATCTATTATATATATTATATATATATTATATATCTATCGATCAACAGTTGTCACTGGTGGCCATCTTGAAAATGGCTGCCATATTGAAAATTTGTCATGCATCTACATCTAATTTTTGTCATATTGAAATGATCCCTCCACATGTTCCCCGTGTCTTTGGTTATAGCTGTACCAAATTTGATGCTCCTATCACATGTCGTCTATTATTGATGTGGAATTTCATCTAAAAACAGTTGTCACTGTCACATATGGAAAAGTCTTGATCTCTCTACATGTTCCCCATGTCTTTGGCTATAACTGTACCAAAATGTATTTTTCTATCACCTATTATCCATTGTTAATGTGAAATTTAATCTAAAAACAGTCATCACTGACGGCCATCTTGAAAAATGGCTGCCATATTGAAAATTTGTAGTGCCTCCACATCTAATTTTTTTCTATATGCCTTTGGCTACAAACATACCAAATTTGACGCTTTTTTGGGGGGCCTTTTCTGGCTTTATTAATAGTACAGCTTGAAGAGTGTGACAGGAAACAGGGTAAGAGAGGGGGAGTGACACACAGCAAGGGGACCCGGGCCGGGAGTCGAGCCCGGATCCGCTGCAGAGCCTCGGCACATGGGTCGCGCGCTCTACCAACCGAGCTAAGCGGAGCCCCAAATTTGACACTTTTATCATAAAATGCACAATCCCTCTGGTTATCTGCCCCACTACTTGTTTTTATGTAATTTAGAGGTTTGCTGTGATGCCACCATCAGGACAACTGTCTTGTGTTTTATGATGAGAACATCTGACATTTTGATCTGTCATCGTCATCATAATCATCCTTGCTGGGTCTCAAACCCAAAACCCCTGACACCAAGAACCAACTCCTAACTCACTGACCTAATTGGCTGGAAGTGAGACCTGCTGTGTAGCTTCATTTGTCGACTCAGGGAATCGCTGTCAAGGCAGCTTTCAAAAGTGGTAAAGATGTCAGAAATTCTGTTACCTGAACACAAATCTCATAATACATAAATTGCATCTTGACAGCATGGAAATGTTAGTGATTTGTTTTTAACTCTAAGTGTTTCGCTTCATAAGAGAAAATCTGATGTTTAAAAATGCCACTCTTACGTTGACTCCAGTTGTTTTCATTCCAAAAGTCCATTCCAAAAATTCAGTTTTTCAGATAAAATTCTGATATTTGCCAAACTTCATCAACCAATGACTCCAAAATATTCTCAGTTTTTTTCAGGAAGATTGAAAATGTATTTAGCAAGAATTTGATAGTATATGTTTACAGTACTGTTGACAGTCAAACATTTTGATGCACTGTAGGCTTAATTTTTGATAAATCAAAAATCCGAGAAAAAAGTTTTGTGGAGGACGGTCTGAAGATGCTCTCTAGCAAGTTTGGTGACAATTGAGCGAAAAGGTAGGTTTTATAACTTTTACAGGTTTTGAAAAAAACTGAGTGATGGACTTCATAATTTGTAATGAGTTTAAGTAGACTAAAGTTTCAGCAGTATTGGGCTACAGTTCGAGGAATATTGACATGTCCTTGGAATTAAGTAAATCTGGCATAGGGCCGGACATTTCTGGAAAGTTTGGTGAGTTTTCGCCCATGGGATGTATGACTTCCTCGGAAGAAAGAAAGAAAGAAAGACAGAAAGAAAGAAAGAAAGAATTCCTAGAAGTACAAAAGTATATTAGTATAATAGTATATTGATATAACTAATAAAATGCTGTTCAAGTAACATTGACACATAACCTGGCTTCATGAGATTCACAAAAAAAGCCAAAATGCCTATGCCTTTCACCAACAAATCAAGACAAATGTGCAGTGTAGGTGTATGTAGGCAGTACCAGTTCCTCCTCTCGGTCAGCGTCTTCTGGCCGAGAAAACAGCAGGTGCTGCTGCTCAGCCAGCAGCTCAGCAGCTGTAATCTGTGGGAGATCTCGCAGGGTACTCTGCATGCCATCAAATGTAGCCCGCTTCACATCAAGGCTCATATCCTCAATCACATCCACCACATTCTGTGGCTGCTCATCCATCACCTTCATCAGCAACCGAGTGAGGTGTTCATAGCTGGAACATTACAGAACAGTGTCAGTCAAGTGTTTCTGAATGTCAGTCTGTTTGAATATAAAAAATCTGTTAAATGACGGTACAGACCACAGGCATCATCCTTAAAGAGTGGTAGCAAAGGATTATTCTATCTTGTATTATTATTGGTTTAGAATGTTGGGGGCTCAGTTAGGACTATTATGCTTATATTCAGAATTATCTATCAATATTAATATTCAGAAATATTCAGTATTTCCCATTGCAATGAATCGTGGGACGTTAAAAAAAATCCCACATTTTCACACTTTTAAAAACTAAGCAACCCATTAAAGTTGCTCTCCTGGTAATAATTAAACCCCTGAAAAAACTCACAATTCATAGAGTAGGAAAAATGCGAAACACAGATAATTAGCTGAACACCTGACTTCTTCTGAACACAGCTTGTTTCCCCACACCGTTATGGTAAGGAGATGGAATGCTCCATGGAGCAAGTTGACATGATTGGTTTCTCAGGTTTGTGATATCTTGTATGAATTTAAAAAAAACACCATTTGGAGGTTTCCAAGGTGAAAAACTTGATTTGCATTGGAGATTGGCTGTGAGGAGATGCCTGTCAGCTAGAAACTCCATACAAACTTGGAAATGTTTCACATCATGTGAAACATAACATTTCAACTTTCACATGCTATTATCAATACTTTTGAAAATACTAAACTGTCGTAGAAGCTTAGTTATAATGGAAGTCATTTAGAAAATCCCATAAAGCCACTCCACTCACAAAATTTGAAATGTTTCCAAAGATTCAGACTTTTTTCTACTGATTCAACTTTTTTATGTCACTCAAACTGGATTTCGGTCTGGTGGGCTAAGCAGGGACAGGAGCATTGACCAACTGACACATCTAGTCCCATTTAACTGAGAGGAAAATATCTGGAGGAATGCTAACATATTCAGTGTGCTCAGTTGACTCTCATAATCTGTACCATATCAAATGACAATATGGTAGACTGTTTTTTACAGATACAGACACCTGTATACTAGACATGTAAGGGGTAGTTGACGTTTATAATCATCAGAGAATGTTGCACGTCTGTTTCCCAAATATATTTGTACGTGTGTGAATAGGTAAATGAGAGGGATTAATTTATAGCACTTTGTAGAAGGGTGCTTTATAAAGTTCACTCCATTGATTTGTATCAGTTCACGGGGCAGAGCTGCCACATCCAACATGGCGTCGACAACAATGTATCGCAACAACGGGCCAACACACTCAGTGAGGCTGTCTATAGCTGTGTCCCAATTCAGAGGCTGCATCCTTCAAATGAAGTGGCCCTTGCGTCCTTCGAAGGATGTAGCCCCTGAATTGGGACACAGCTTATTTATGTCTATGGGCCTTCCAACAGGAGCTTGCAGCCATAAGCAGTATTGCCAGATCTCACGAGAGACACAAGCAACCAGCTCTATGGAAACAAGCCCAAAAAAAGGTACTTGGCACCGTGTGTGTGTGTGTGTGTGTGTGTGTGCGTGTGTGTAATGCAGTAGAATGGTCCATTTACTTGAATGGGTCTTCCCAAGGTTTGGCAGTCAATTACTTTCGTATAATTGACCGCTGCGAACATATTGACCGTTGTCAAGGAAAGTGGCCTTTTTGCCTCTGATTCACATTTTTCGTAGCACTCCACGCGCTACGATATTTGCTCCGCAAAGCAATAGTATATCTCTAAAGACGTAGAGGCTGCAGATTCAGACCCGCAGTTCTGGGGCCACAGTTCTAGGCCCCTTGTGTTTTTGCAACAGAGACCTCTTTTCGTGAGGACACCAAAATGGAACAGGAACAGAAAGTAGTAAGTAAGTAGTCCGGTCACTTATCACCCCAGCATGTTTGGTAGCTAAGCGATGTCCTTTGATCTGTAGTCTACTACTTATCGGGGAAAAAAATACTCCTAGGCCACTAGTATGGATGAGTTTCACATTAACTTTGATATTTTTTGAAAATATGGTGATTTCGAGTCTTGGCAAAAGGTTGAGTTGTCGTCAGGTCAAGAAAAGAAAAAGAGAGGAAAGCAGCAAAGAAGGAAAGGCGAAACGGTGGCGGTTTGGCGAACTATATTTCTCTGCTGAAAAACACTGTGAACCGCAACAAATAAATTGTAAAAAGACACACTGTGTTTTTTTCGTGTTGGCAGGTAGCCGTGTAATAAGCAGTATAATGTATATAATGGCGGTCATTATCGGGGAAAAATCCCCTCAGGACTAATCAGTCCGGTTCGTCCTTTCGGAACTTATCTTCCCGTTTATTACCGCCGTTCCATACATTATCCTTGGTGGTGAGCACGTATTTCTCACTTAAAACAAAATTGGAAGAATGGGGCGCGGTAACCGAGGAAACAGGGTTATGGACAGGAAAAGGGCAAACGAACTATCTCGTTCGTGTTTCGCTTTATTGTGGAGAACTGGGAGACAATAAGGAGGGGTTCATACAGGGAGCAAAGCAAGCCCAAATGAGCAGAAACACTCACGAGCCCAAAAACCCGCAACCGCGACTGATATCTGCAAGCCACTGTACAGAAAAACAAACCTAAAGTTAATTATAACAAGCGGACTTGGCAACACTTTCCATGAGCTAACAGCAGTCATTCTCGCATTACTCACACGTTCATGTTGCTCGTCGTGCTGCTTTTTAACAGGAAAGCCTTGAAAGAAGCTGCAGATTGAAGACTTTTGTCCTGGATTCCGTTCGAAGTCTCCATCGTTTTTCCTTTTTATATTTCTTTCTCTTATGTTTCCGCAGGATTTTTGGCTGACTGTCGGACAGAGATAAAGATGAAGTGGGAGATACACTATGGCCAAATACGTTAAAACTTAGAGTTTGCCAGCTATCAAAATGTATAAGCAGTGTCACCGGAAACAGTGTTAGCGTTGAGCCAAACTTCACTGGTTGCTATGGTTACTGTAACAGAATGGTTGCTAGGATATCAAATACGACGTTGATATCGACAATAATACAAAAAAATATATTATTATTGTTGTAGTTACTATTATTATGACTAGTAATAGCAATCAGTAGAGCGCATACATCTGCCAAACCCAAAAGTTCCCGTTTCATTCAAATTTAAAATCACTGTATCTATCTACATCAAACTGTGGTCACTCATAGATAGCAGCCATCTAAATATGCCTGATATTTTTTTCATCAAGATCCATGTGATTCACTCAAAAGTTGATGAAAATGTGGTTAAACACCCTGTCTCACACTGAAAAAGAAAGTGAGAAGAAATTCCTGGATCCATCCCTTTATCCAAAGCCACACCAAAAGTTAGTGTGGTCTATTCTCCATCAAAGTTTTTATGAAAGTCTGTTCAGATGTTTGTGTGTTATCCTGCTGACAAACCAACCAACCAACCAGTCAGCCAACCAAGGAACTTGACCTGTAAGTTTGGTCTTTACATTTATTCCTTTATCTATAAATTATCTATAAACTGTAGGTAAAATCCATGGCACATAGCAAGGTTCAGAAGATTCAAGATTCAAGAGGGGTTTATTGTCATTCCAGTACACAGTGCAATGAAATAATGTTTCCCAAGAAGCTTCAGTGCAAACAACAACAACAACACAGAACATAAATCACATGTTCCACTGCTAAAATATCAGCAGGTTACATGGCACTGTCCACGGTGCCGAAATGCAGTCTTCATTGTAATCCGCATTTCTATCCGTTGTGTCCATGAATCTATTAAACCCGCCCAATTCCATAAACTTTGGATCAGTCTGGATCAGTGATGGCCTACTGTAGGTCATTGCCCCCTCTGCTTTGGGCCAAGTTCTTCTTCTTCTTCTTCTTCTTCTTTTAATTATTAAACACTCATAATCATTTATGAGTTACAATGAGTTTTCATGAAATAAAAGCAGAAGATTTATTGTTATACTCCTAATTTCACAATATATTATGTCAGACGTAAAAGTTGATGTAAGCCCCAATCATTGTTTAAGTAGCACTAAAACAGTAGCGGAAAACAGGGTAAAGTGAGCCAGTGGGTACCCCATCTAGGTAATCATAAGCAAAATTAGTCATGCAACCACAAATTAAGAAAGTACACTTCACATTACTCAATTCATGTTGGACTGAAGTATATGGAGAGAGTGGTGAGCAAACCAGACTAAAGAAGATATATTGTCATGCTAGTAAATTCATCATGTTTCTAAAGTTATAAACACTGTATCTGCAACACAATACAACTAAAACTAAACATCTGTAATAAAACAGAAATGTTTTGGACATTTTAACATGTTAATTTCTGTCAGTGTAATCCCCCAAAACTAGGTCATAGGCTTAAACATAAACAAATTGGAAGTACATTGTAATAAGACAAACTGTGCCAGTGAAGTTGGTTGTGCCAATGGGTTCATCGCACACAAATGTCCTACCTGATCAAGCACACACATCCCCAACCCTTCCATGTTTACAGTCAACCCGTGTCAAGCTTTTCTCTGTCTAGTGATCCTGTAAGTTCCTGCTAATATTTCATTTGACATTATTGAAGTGCTCTTTGAAACTATTCTTTTCTGCTACATAGCAAGATTAAATCTCCCTAATGGTAATGTTTTTACATTAGGGAGATAGGTCAACAGTACAGTGTCAGATCTTACTTATGTAACATTAGCAGGGCAGATGGTACAGCAACATCACAAGCTAACCTTGATGAAAAAGTTGAGGGATGGCTGCCACACAGGTTGTAGCTAGGCTACTTTGCAGTTTGTTTTATAATTGGAATATTTAGTGCTATTTTTAAAATAATGTTGTCTTATGATTACATTACCACCCTACTTTTTTATTATGATTGGATTAATCAGGAAGGAGCACTATAATGACTTTAAGGATATGATGAATTTTGTCAGATAAAAACAAATATTGTTCAATCTTACTGTGCAGTTGCACCCCTCAACAGGTTTTCGCACTGTTTGAGTCCTAACTTAATTTTTCTGATGACACATCTTTTCAGTCAATAACTATTTGCTTATCATAACATAAATCAAAGGTCACCAGTGTCTTCTTAGAGAGGCAGGCAAGCCTAGTGTTCGATGCCCAGATGATGCACTGAACAGGCAGGGTGCCCTGTATTTGGCTGGATTGCCAGTGGTACAGTGTCATTATGTTGGCATCTGCACATCAGGAGCAACTTTGGGGTTCAGTATCTTGCTCAAGGATACTTCGACATGTAGCTCAGTTCCGCCCAGGGGAGCCAGGACTCGAACTTGTGACCTTCTGATCACCAGTCCACCAGCTTTACTTGAGGTACTTCTGTTTAGGAGGCATTTGTGGACTGCTGCGCACAACTGTACATCTCGTAGTGAACAAGTGTCCCACTCTGACACATGCATCTGTTTGAGAAGCTGAAATAAATGGGTCAGTCCGCTGCCTTTAGTTGCAACAGCATTTGAACAGCATTTGAACAAACTTCCACTGTGGTTTGTTCCAGGTCTGACACCACAAAACCAAGCTACCAACTAGACAGTGCCTTTTTGAGACGGGCTCTTCGCTTGATGCCATGTTGTTTGTTTCTCTACAGAAAGTCAATGCAGGGGGAGGGCGGAGCCCACTATGAACTACGGGAGCCTATGGGGAGCAGCATAGGAGCAAGTTAAAGAGAAAATCGATTTTATTTTATTTCTTAAATCGTCCTAAACCACAGAGTGCAATTAATCAATTTTACTGATTTATTGCCCAACCCTAGCGGCCAATCTTTTTCACATTTTGAGCCAAATTAATCGTGACATTGTCATCTTGGAATATCCCGGGGATTAAAAATCCATTGAGAAAAACATGGTCATATAGTATATTCAGGTAGTCAGCTGACCTTATTTCTTAGGCACATAACAATTAGCCTCACTGGTAAGTGGTTTTCTTAAGGCTACACAGCTGTTTAGTCCAAATCCATTTAGTTCTCTTTACATTTTGTGTGTGGAAATACTGTTTCACTATGAAACATAATCGCACATTCTGTTAATATTTTTTTTACCATTTGATTTCACCAAACATTTTAACTGATGTTGTTAACCCAGTGTTAGAAGTTTCAGCAATGGTTTTCTTTGCTTGGTGCAGGCCAATAATTTGACCCTCATGAAACAGAGTGACATCTTTTCCATGACCACTGGATGTCTTCCAACAGCTTGTCTAAAAAATGAGAAGCTACATACTGCATCATTTAGGGTTAAATAACTTGTTACAAGCTAAAACATATTATTCACTGCAGTATTTATCCAATGGAAGGCTCTCACCCGTTAAATCCAGGTGGTGACTTTTTTTTTTTTTGCCCAGGCAGTGTACAGAGAAGATTTAAACAATCAATGTAAAAACAACCTTTCAGTGTCAAACTCTGCAGACATATTTTCTACACAGTGACGCTCAACTATTTAACTGCAGAAACAAGAAGAAAAAAGGTTTTGGACTGGCTTTAAGTATGGCACATATGTGACTGACCAGCTAAGAAATCTGACATGGGGCAACTGTTAATAACGTAAGGTGAACAAGTTGGTAATTAAACATCCCTCGTCCACTGTGGACTGCAACTGTGACAGGCATGACAGTGCTACCACAAATTCAAAGGTTTTCATTAAAGAGAAAAAAAAAAATCATATAATTTCATCAATCATATTCATTTAAAAAACAGCAGCATAAATCACCTTTCCACTGTCCATCATTACACTAGCGTTTCTGCTTGTATGTTACAGTCAGAATACTTGCTTCTATGATGCTGTTCTTCTTTCAAAAGATACTTATAGTGGTTGAACATGCCAACAGGTGACACCAAATATTCAGTACATTTGTACAATTTGGTAGATATCTGGGGACTGAAGACCACAGAATGATTCCTTTCATTTTGTTCTTCACAGAAGCATATGGATTGTATTGATGTTTCACCCATTCATCAGGATTTTAGGCTTTTCCTTTGTAGTGTCATCCATATCTTAGTATATGAACCAAACTTTATCTATGAAAATGATATTATCAGTTTCCCTTGATAATTACAAAAAAACCTGCATGTGATTGAAAATAAACATTTTTACAACACTGTTGCTGAGAACTTGAGCTGTAGGAATGAGGGGATAACAAAGCTTATCAGAGACCACAGCATATAAAATGTACAGGGCATGATTTTAATTTTACATACAGCACTCATCCGCTTGTAAATTATGAAAGATGCAGATTTGAATTATAAAGTGAGTTAGCATTAATGTTAATCTTCCTACGATTATACACTGTTAATCTCTGTGACAAATTACAGATTGAATGCATTTTCCCTACAATGAGGGCTGTGTAGTATTCAACACACTGTACACCCACAAACCCACAACCAAGAAGTCACTTTATATTTGGCTTGTTTAAAAACTGGTAAAAGCAGAGGTGAAGTCCTTCAACTGAAATTACCACATTTGCCCATCAGGCCTTTGACCTTCAACCCAGATTGACAATGTGAGCCAGCTGGAGGTGCTGTAGCTCCTAATGATTACAAAACAGAAACGTGGCTTAGAGGACAATAATTAAAACAAAAAACACATCTGCCCTGAGCTGTTACACACTCACTTAAATACACAGACACAATATGCTATGTTTTACTGTCTATTGTCATTGGCTCTGTTTTTTTTGCCGTATCTAATCTTGGAGAGGTCACACACACAGATGCACAAGACTTTGCCACTCCCTGTCCCCTTTTACAGCAACAACCACACCCAGAACCAGCAGCTTCATCCTAGAGGATTCTATATTTTTATTTACATAGCACTGAGTTGTCCAACTGTGTTTGCTATATAAGGTTATGAAACAGAAGAGAGAGTAGAAGAGATGTGAGTGAAGGCCCCTTTGGTTATGATGCTGATGTTTAACCCTGTAACCTGACCAGTCCGTCTGCATACTGGAACTGTTCACTGTTTTCATACTCTAGCATGTCAAGAGCGACTTCACAGCTCTCTTTGACAACACGTTCTTCATCTCCACGGTAGCGATGCAGCACAGCGAGACACTCTTCTTTGCCTATGGACCCAAGAGCCTCTGCCGCTTCATGTCGGACCATGGGGTTCTCACCGGAACGCTCCAGAGCTGCAGACAAGGCAGGGACCGCTGCTGGGTGCTGCATCTGACCCAGGACATAGCCAATCTCATGACGGAACAGAGCACTGGAGCACTGCAAGCCTGGAAGCAAAAAAGGTAAAAGATGTCTAGCATTGCTGACATCACAGGGCTGCCTCACTGAGAAACAGGCTGCATTTCATTTTCTAAATTCCATTATAATTCTAGTGCAGTCAGCTCCCTGGGGGCAGTGGAACAAACTGAAATATTTCAGTTCCTTTAGCTGGTGGACCGGGCCCATAATGTTTCATATGATAGGATTAATTGTGAGGGATAAGTGAAAAACAAAATAATTCAAAGCGTTAATCTGAGGTCAAACCATGAAAATGACAGCAGATCTTCAGTTACAGTTGTGTAGTTTTGAAACAACTGCAGTGATACACTGAAAAAACTGGAAGTTACAATGTTGTATCCTACCATCTGCCAGTGCCAGCACAGCCTCCTCATTGCCAGCATTACGCAGGGCAAACATGGCTCGGTAGCGTTCAAATAGTGGCAGACTCTCATCAAGCAGGATGATGCGCAGCTCGGACACACTCTTCTTCACCGCTGGAGGGGCTGGATCTATAGAACAGTATGGGTTCTTATCTGTACTGGCATCATCCAGCTCCTTCTCTCCTTCACTCTGCAGCCACTTCAAACGACAGACAGCCAGATGACATGTCTCTGCAACCTGCAGGTTAACAGGGGCATTGGAGTGGTGAGGGTGGATAGAAGAAATTGTTTTTAGTACAGCAATATAATGACTTGTTTTTGTATCAAAATTGTGATTTGACATCAAGTTCTCTCCCTTGCTTGAAACTCTAAGTAGAAAATTAAAATGACATCTCAGTACACACTGTCAGGATTACAAGAGACTAGTTAGGACCCCACCCAAGTTTCAGAAATATGAAATGTGCTGTAAAGTGTGCTGTATGCTGGTGTCTGCAATAATTGAGCTCCATTAAAGAAGGTTTCTTCAGCAAAGGAATAGCACTCTCCATCAGCCTTCAGCATTATCAAATATTTCATTTTTACTACCTCCTATATCCTTATCCGTCACTATGGTAGATTGGAAGTCGTGTGACTCAAGGACCACTTGCCAATGCCTCAGCCTGCTCAGTCGTCCTCTCGGATATTCTGTCAATTAAATTTGCAAACTGTGCTTTTGCTGTTCTGTACATGCGCAGTACTTCATGTCTTTTCATCCTGGGAGAGGGATTCCTCCTCTCTGGCTCCAAGGACAGAGGATGTCGCTTGCTGCACATATTGTAAAGCCCACTGAGGCAATGTGATTGTGATTTTGTGCTACTTAAATTGATTGGAAAATTGATTTTCTTTGATTTTGCTGTTTTAGTGGTATGTTATTTACATCTAAAGTCCAATAATAAATAGTCAACAATAAACAAACTAACAAGGTACACAAGTTTAGCTGATAGTATAAGTATCCTTAAAAATAGATTGTCTTTCTTTGGACATTTACTTTATGCAGTTAAATCTAATACAGACTTCTTGGGAGTTATATAATGGCCACTTTTTATAGTACAGCACTTTACAAGGTTTTTCACATTGACACGCTGAGTTCAGCATTCGAGGTGGCAGGGTGCCAGCCACCTTTAGGAATATGGGGTTCAATGTCTTCTCACCTCGACAGGTACACCAGAAGTGGTGGGGGGATCAAACCAAAACCCTGTGAACAGTGGACATCCCACTCTACCTCCTGAGCCACAGCTGCCCAATTAGTAGCCTTGATACTGCTGCCCATGTACTTACAGATTATGCATTATGTTCCTACCTCTACGACAGGATCATGGCTGAATTCTTTCAGTAGGTCCAGAACCACTGCATCACCAATTGCTCCCAGAGCCTCCGCTAAAGACAGACATAGTCAGAGTGACAATCAAGCAGAAAAAGAGAGAACATTATTCTTTCTAGATCTCACGCAACTCAAGTATTTGTATACTGTACAGTTTGCCATCCAGTACAGATTTTGTTGAAATAAAAAAAAAAAATGAATGTCTTGATATATGAGCTACAATACTTAAATTTGTTTTTTTAAATAAATAAATAAATAAATAAATAAATAAATACATACATACATACATACATACATACATACATATATACATATATACATACATACATACATACATACATACATACATACATACATACATACATACATACATACATACATAACTAACTATTGAAATTTCAGATATGACTTTTGGGATCCTACCAGCTCACAACTTTTTATTCATGTAATGCCACGCAACACATACATTTGAGATGACACCTTCCAGGGGAAAGAAGGTGGTGGACCTGGAGTTAAAAAAGGGCAACACCCGGAGTGTGGGAGCCTCTTGAACCCTTCTATGGGTTCCCTTGTTCATGTTGTAACTTCTCTCAGTAAGAGGTAATCGACTCACAAGGAGGCTTCTCAGGTGGTGAATTTTGTTTAACTTTTCCGCCAAATCCAGCAACGATATCAAATGTCTGATGCCTTGAAATATGTGCTGGGACCCTGTTTCTAATGTTGCTGACATTTGGTGCTGTTCTGAGCATTATTTGTGGCTTTTTGATGGCGGTTTATACTTGGACCCATTTACTGCAATGTACTGTTGTTGTGCGGTCGTTTCTTTGGATGCTAAAACTACGTAAGCTAGCGGTTCGCAAACTTTATCTCTGCCGGGGGGGGGGGGGTGTTAGACCATGGATTAAACTAACACCGGAATGTCCCTTTAAGAGTAATTACATAACCACCTTAAGGTCTAATGAAATTAAAATGTTACATTTACAGAGCTTGTGGAGGCCGGACCTCCAGTGAAAACTTTGAAGAAGTGGTGGCCAGCTGTTTTTACAGAGAAACAAGCAAGTACTGAAATAATAATAACAATAACAACAATAATAAAATAAAATAGTAATAGTTTTTCCTTTGTGAGCCTTTTATTTTTTGCAATACTCCACCCAGTCTGTTCTGTCTGGGGGATATTAAGGCCACAGGAAAAAAAATTTAAGGGATGATTTTTTTTGTGTTTCCCTTCCAATAAAAACCCAGAATTCTGACTTTAATCTCAGAATTCAGAGAAAAAAAACTCAGAATTATGGAACAGATCTTTTTTCTTTTTTTTACCCCTGTATTAGTCTTTTTTTTTCCAGTGGCCCTAATTCTCTTCCCATACTCTGTAATTCTATCATTCTGCATGGTAACTGAATACTAAATGGCAGTCTGCCAATTACTGTTGTAATAAAATTAAACTATTAACAGTTGTGAATTTATTGTTCTTCACTGACCCAACCCTATTTAGTCACCATGCTTTTTGCTGTGTGTTGCAGGTGTTTGCAGAGTTCAATAGGGTAGTCACCAAGAACCTACAGGTGGACTTCTTTGAGGCCCCGGACCACCACAAACCATGCTTTGTTGAGATCTTCAAGACAAAGAAAAGAAGTGTGGGACAGACCCTGACAGTGTTGATGCGACGCATTGATGCAGTGTAAGTCTATGAAAGGCTTCTTCTGTTTTTATTTGTCACGGCAAATTGACTTCAAATAGTGATTGCTGTTTTGTTGCTTTTTTTTTGCAACAATGGTTAGGGGGTAAAAGATGGGAGGACATGGCTAGAGGGGCACCAGTAGTATTTTTTTTCTTTAGTCGACAGGAACATCCCTAGTGGGGGTGCATTCTGATGGTGTGAAGCTAGTTTTTGGCCTTGAAGAACTTGCCAGGATACAATATAAGTACTTCCTATGTTATGTTGCTACTCGCTGTTACAGCTGTGGATTGTTTCTTAAAAACTAATTCTCCAATCAGTTACTTGTTTGCTGCACTTTTCAGAAAGAAATGAATGTCACTTCCTGGGGGTGCATATACATTCATTAAAGTAATTAACTTCCCATCTGTGTTCCCCCTTACTAAAATAAATCTGCCGTCCTTATCCCCCATTTCAAATACTTTTTCAAGGTTTAACTTGCTTGAGATGAGAATAGCAGCACCTCTCCTATGTCCTGATTTGTATGAAGAGAAAAACAGACTGGTGAAGCCCATCCTCTTTAGTTTTCATGTTCTTTGTCATTCAGATGAGTTTCCTGTAAATATACCACATGGGCTTGTTCCTTCCTCATTTGAGTTAGAATTTTACTACATTTGATTGGATTTAACAACCCATTGACATTAAAAGAGATGAATTTTACATCCTCATTAGCCATTTACCTGCCAGTGTATCATTAAATTTATTGAAAAAAAAAAAAAAAAAACTTGTCTACTGTCTACTCCCTGAACAAACCAGAACCAAGACATATAAGAGAACAAGAAAGTAAAAAGATGTGATTCCAAGGCTGAGGTCTCTAGTTGACCCTGGGCTGAGCCAGAAGGAACATCTAGCTGAGGGGGAAAGCCTCTCTTACCCATAGGCTGAGGGCCCCTTTGCAGCTCCCAAAAGGAAAAGAAAAGAAAAAGTCTCTGTCCATTACACAGAATGGGCTTCCCTGTGCATTCCTCCCATGTATACATTCTCATTTAGATAGGGGAAAGGAGTGGACGCAAAAGGGAACCACATTGGATGTGCATTTCTCAAGTCCTGTACACTGTCTATTTTAGATTCTGCTTAACTCACCAGCACTTTTAAGGTTAGTCAGAGCTCACAACTCTTCTGAATGGGGCGATTGCTGTCTCCTGAAAGCTCCCTGATGCTCTTCTCTCGTCCCTCTCCCGTCTCCCGCTGTCTTGGTCCTCCCACTGTTTCTCAGGCGAAGTGGGATAGCTGCTCAGCCAGGCTCTCCTTCGGTGTCATCACATTGATGGGTAGACCTCTATCTTCATATCTGTAGTCGCCTCCGCCGCTGTCTGGTAGAGCCGCACCCCGTCTTCATAAAGCACCCGCAGTTTAGCAGGGAACAGAGTCTGGAAGCAGATCTTTCTCTGCTTCAAAACTCGCTTCGCTTCAGAGTATTCCTAGCGCTTCTGCAGGACTGCTGGTGGGTAGTCTTGGTCAAAGTATATTAATCTCCCATTGAAAAACACCTTCTTTCCCCAAGCTTTGCGTATAATCTCTTCTTTGGTTTTGTAGCGGAAGAATTCGATGATGATTGACATGGTTTGTCTTCCCTGTCCCCGGGGGGTTTCAGGGTGAGTGCCCGGTGTGCTCTCTCTATGTCCAGGCTCGTAGTCGGGGGAATCTCCAACGTGTCCCGTAGTAACTTCTCCATGAACTCCACCATAGCCGATCCCTCTGCTCCTTCTGGGACGTTGTATATCCTCAAATTTTTTCGCCGCGACCTCCCCTCATGGTCAAGTAGTTTATTTTCTTGTTGGTTTATCACTTTTATCATCTTGTTTAGCACCTGTTCCACATTTTGAACACGATCTTCAGTCTTTTCAATTCACATCTCTGCCTCCACTATTATTTGATTAATGCTGGCGAGCTCGGATTTAATATCGTTCAGTTGCTGCTTTGTGTCTTTGCAGAAGTCACATATCACCTCCAGAACTTGTGCTGTGATATTTGCAGAGTCATCTAGATTAGCACCAGCAGTGGCGCTAGCGTTAGCTTCCTCATCTTTCTCTGAGCTAGCTTTCTGAGCTTTCTCTGCATTTTCTTCATTTGCACGTTCTCCAGCAGCGTTTTTTTTGCCTCCATCCCTGTTTCCCCATTGTTGCCCCACTTGCCAGTTCAAGTATTATCACAGTTTTTTAAATTTGACGATTTGACGGGGCAAAGTTAGACTTTCTTTGTGGGAGCTGTTAGTTTAGGCTGCCATTCGGTGTGATGACATCACTGGAACCTCTCTTCTCTCTTGTTTGTATGTATGGGCTGTTGTCGATCTTTTTTAATTTCCCTCAAGGCCATATCTTGTATCTTCTATTATGTATGTGTTAAAAAAATGAATATGATAAGACACAGCCTCCAGGTCCAAAATATTTAGCCACAGATGTTTATACATGTTTTTGGGTGCTGGAAGACTGGCGAGCATGTACATGCAGAGTCAGACGAACATACGTAGGGGCATTGCACAATATAATGTGTGTGGGTGTGTATATTTACCTGCTTCATGTCTGACCATCGGCTCCTGCTGTGTGTCTTTGAGTACAGCAGTCAAGGCTGGTATAGCCCGTCTGTCCTGCATCTGTCCCAGGCAGTATGCCAGCTCATGCTTCAGTAGGGCAGACTCATCAGTGAAGGCCTTACTGATCCATTCTATAGCACCAGCACCTAACAAAGAGGTTACAACTTCAATCAGAATACACAAAAGAACAAAAGAACAGTGATTCCCCACCGGGGGGGGCCCGATGCCAAAGACCAAAGGGGGGGCGGGCAAAACCCTCTTGATTTTAAGGGGTGTAATAATTATAATTCACGGTGTGTATAATGTGTTAAATATAGACGTACCAGCTAAATCAAATGTAAGGGCTACATCAAAATTGTATTCATTTATTTAAATAAATAAACAAAATTTACTAAAGAAAAGTTTAAAAATAGATATCGCGTGCCAAGAGGGAAGGAAAAAAAAAGCACATAGCACAACCGGGACAACTTTTGGAGAAACACAGCCCCACATCACGTTGCGGTGGCCAATCCCATAAACTGGCAATCAGACTATGACAAAAGCCACAGTGGAGTGTAAAGTAATGTGTTGTGTATATTCACTCAGTCTGACAAATCTGTTGTGTCAAAGGTCACTGCAAGATGACCGGAGATCATAAGCACAGTAAAATGGGCAGCGCATGTTTTAGTAGCAGCGCATGTTTTTCAGTATGGATTAATGCTACAGAGGGAACATTTCTCTGTGTAACATTACATATCACTTTCATTTCACTTTGGTCTTTCCCAGTTTAAAACACACAGTAATAAGAGTCATGACTTAACTATCATATTCCATCCAATGATGAGGACAAACATGCTAGTAGCACAACCAGAGAATGGCAAGGGCTGGGTGAGGAGGCGCTGAAAGTGGTGCGACAGAAGACGGAAGAGGGGCAAGAGAGCCGGCTAGCCAGCATCCTATTCTCCAACATCGGGCCAACTTATTTAAAAACCTTGGAAGCATAAACACTGACTCACAGAACCTGGAAAAGGGAGATGTAACTGACCATGACTTGTTCTCCCGTGGTTTCACTACACTCAGAGCACCCCCTCCCGCCACTCCGTGTATTACAAATCACACGATCTCTCAAAACAGGACCAACAGTTGGGTGTGCCGTGACAGTGTGAACTATGAACCTAGCTAGTTCGCGCCTCCTCAGCATGAGCTGAATGATAAATCTAACGCAACAAGAGAGGCGGGACTTAAAGCAGAACAGCCAATCATCAGCCGGTCAGTCCCAAAGCCGGAGATGAGAATGAGAACAACAGGAGAGGGAGGGGGAGAGGAGGCAGCTGCAGTGAGCGCAGACACAGAGCGGCCAGAGAAACTGAGCGACTATAGTGAGGCGTTTGAATGAAACTGTGGAAAAAGTGCAGAAAAAGTGTTTGTCTTAAACCCTCTCACCGGGAAAAGCATGGGTGGCAAAACACCCACATCCACCACCGATGCAATGCCCCTGAGTGGGGGGAACAGATCGGGGTCACTATAAAACTGGGGGGGATCATATCCCCCCCCGTCCCCAGTGCCATCTGCGCACATGCCCAAGACCCCCTATGCCAGGGCAGAGTAATAGACGCATCAGGGTAAGAAGAGAGGCAGATGAAGTGATGCACCCATCATGACTAGTGCCTACTGTACAAGCCTGTGGGGCAGGGCTATGATCTGGTTGAGTCACGGCAGTTGGTCAGGTCTATGTTCAGCAACATTATGTGCCCAAAGAATGAGGTCATTTGACTAACTGAATAAACTGCATGACCAGGTTATTCAATGGATTTTTTCTTCCCTAATGACACGGGCATATTCCAAGATGATGATGCTAGGATTCATCAGGCTCAAATTGTGAAAGAGTGGTTCAGGGTGCATGAGACATCATTTTCACACGTGGATTGGCCACCACAGAGTCCAGACCTGAACCCCAATGAGAATCTTTTGGATGTGCTGGAGAAGGCTTTGCACAGTGGTCCGACTCTCCCATCATCAGTACAAGATCTTGGTGAAAAACTAATGCAACACTGGTCAGAAATAAATCTTGAGACCTTGCAGAACCTTATCGAAACAATGCCATAGCGAATGCTAAAGGCAGTCCAATGAAATATTACAGTGTGTGACCCTTTTTTTCTTGGGTGGCAACGTATATACATACATGTGTGTCAGCTGTGTGCAAAGCTTGGTGCAAATCGGTGAAATCGCCTGGGCGGCGTTGGAAAAAGTAGGTTTGCGAATTTGTGGGAAAAAAAAAAAAAAACAGCTGGCGGAAATGGGAGTGGCCTATATCAAGACATTAAGCACAATTCAGTGAACACATGGATATAAGGCTTTTGAATTTGCGGCAAAGTATATGTGAGTTATAAGCCACAACGCACTGTCCTTGATTATAGCGCCACCTAGTGGCGGAAATTGAGGATGAGAATAGATTATATTATATTATATTCCAAGTTTGGTGAGTTTTGGGGGATGTTCAGGCAGTGAATATCATGATATCATATATTACTTTCAAAAACCTTACATGTTGAACAGTGTTTTGTGGGCATGTTTTACCTCCTAGGTTCTTCAGGGTGAACAAAGCTCGGAACCGTCGGGTAAGGTCAAGTTTGGGGTCCACGAGAACCTGTCCGACTGCTGCCACCTGCTCAACACCAGCCATGCTGCTACACTGGGAAAGAACAGATGGATTAAATTCACTGCATTATGACGCTCGCTCCTGCTTTTATCTAAACACCTTACCTGAGCTGCTGCTTCTTCAAACAGCTTCTCCCTTTAAACATTTTAAAATAATGTTCTTATTAAAAATGTTAAGCTGAAAATAATATTCAATAAAGTGGTCCGAAAATTCATCAACAACAATCTAAATTTTTTCATTTATTTGTTTTTCTTTTTAAATGGGACTTATTGATTTATTTTTTACAGTAACACTTAAAATAATCCAAACTTTTTCTTGTTCATGCTTCATTAGTGTGATGTGACATTTGCTGATTTGCCTCATTTTAACATCATAGTGCGCTGATAACATGTGGGTTTTGGACTGTTGGTCAGACAAAACAAGACATTTGAGAAATGGATTTACTAAAATAATAAAATAATAATTTGTTGCAATTAAAAAAAAAGAAGTAATTTTCGTGCGCTTGGGTTTTTTTTTTTTTTAAATGACCTTGTTTTGTTGTCCGCACCACAGGACCATAATAGAGTGCTGCAGGAATGAGACCTAAAACCAGAACATTCAGTCACATGTTAGCATTTCTGGTTCCCACAAGGTCATGGGTTTGGTTGTCATTTTCTCTTTCAGTTTAGAGCACCAAAGGCACTCTTTGGCACCAAACTGTGTATTGGTGATGTTTTCTGCAATATTTCTGCACTTGTGAAAATGGCTGCCTTTAAAACCATAATGAAATGTCCCTTAATATTATCAGCAAAATGTAGATGGAGCCTGCAGTGTAGGTGGTGAAGATGAAAGGAGACCGCACAGTTCCTTTGGAGGCGCCGATGTTGCCGATCAGACTGTCAGACACACAGTTCTGTAATCTCACATGCGATCTGCCCGTCAGATAGAACACCTGCATGTTCTCCAGTTTGGAGAACACACAGACTGAATGTATTTGCAGGATGCTGTTAAAAGTACTCAATGGATAATAAAATGGTCCTGTCAGTGTTTTTATATCTGATGTTTCTGGATTGATATTAGCGGTGTATTAGTGTGTCATTTTACTGCTGTAGATGTTTAAAGTTGACCTCCTTTATATCCTGATGGCTAGGTTAACATACAGCAATGCATCATGGAACACCAACACATGACATGACATCAACAACAACATGAATTAGAGCGGAGACTGAGAGCTGGGCCTTCCCATCCAACATCAGTGTGTGACTTCACGAATGCGCTTCTGGAGGAATGGTCAAATTGTATATATAAAATGTGAGTTGTCCAAAACCTCTCGTTAGTAAACTGTTTACACAAACAAATATTCTCACTGCTCGTGTTCATGTGTAGAGACCTTACTACAAGCAAAGTTTCATGTTGTGTCGAGCCTTCTTAGTCTTTTAAAAATAGTGATTTTGATGCTATTGTAAAAGTGCCCCATGCACTGAGAAGTGTCTATGTAGTAACTACATGTAGTTTAAGTATCCCCAACACTGATGCTCCTTCTCCTCTGACACTGCTACACTGAATGATGTTTCCTGCCAGTGAGGTGCGGTGAGGTTCATGACTGGCGAGGCACTGACTGGAGTCGGATGTAAAATGTGTGAAAAAAAAAAAAAAAAAAGAAACTCATACAGTGGTACCTTGACTTACGAGTGTCCCAGCTAACACATTTTTGGAGATACGAGCCGTCTCTTGGCTGATTTTTTGCAGTCAGTTGCGAGCTAAAATTAGTAAAGTGGTATTAGTGGACTGGAGACCCCTATATGACCCATACTAAACCAGAAACCAGAAATGAGGTTTCCTACGAACTTTTATAATTAAAATGTCGTCTGCAGGTTTAGCAGATGAGATCAAGCTTGGGTGCTAAAAGTTGCATATTGGGCAATTTGAGTAATTAGCATAATGAGCTAATTAAGGGGAGACACTACTAACTAATATCACCATGAATCTTCCCCAGTTGATTACTTACATTAAGACAATTATTTTTTGTATCATGAGTTTTCTGAAATTTCACGTTTAAATATGTAAATGAGGCTGCAGCACACTGAAGGTATGCAGCCAAAAAAAACTGCAGCTGCCATGCTGCACGTCTCAGTTACACTAACTATTGCAAGTGTGAAGGAGGTGGAGTTCACTGCTGCAACCCATTCACAATACATGAAGACAAAGACACAGAAGATGAGGAGGCTGAAGGGAATGAGGAGAGAGATGATGAGGAGGGTGAAGAGGTGATTGAGTGTGAGGTTGTGGTTGTTGTTCTATGTTAACTTTAGGTGAACTTATTGCTGTTTCCTGTATTCAGTGATTTATAAGCTAAATGTAGTTATTATTTTTGTTACAATCTTCATGTTTTTATATTTCAAATGAGCTCACTTGAGCCAATTTTTGACTGTTGGAATTTTCATTTTTTCATCAAAAATGGTGTTGTTATTAATGATCATGCTAATACGGGCATGACAATGAGGCTAGAAATGTTTTCTTATATTTTATATGCACTATGCAGTATATTACAATTAAAATAAACTTACTCTGGAAATTCTGTGCCGATTTTTAGTCTTCTTTATTCTACCTGATAATTAGCCAATTATGCTAATTGCGCAATTTACTCAATTATGAGTATATGGGCGATACCTGATGCCAGTATCGGTATCGCTGGATCCCTAAGTTTACGCTTTATACCGACTGGATACAGTACTTAAGCCGCTGGGCATAAATAAAGCTTGTAGGGGAAAAACAACAACAACAACAACAACAACAAAACTGCCGTCACATCCGCCAAGTATCGTTAACCTACAAGCTACCAGCTGTCGTTACCAAAGTCTGGCTCGGACCAGGCTAACCGTTAGCTTCCTGTGTTGTAACTTAGCTCATCTAGCTCCAGCTCATGGTTTCTTTAATGTAAACGTTGTAGAAATCAAATAGAGGAATGCCAGCACTCAACACAACCTGCCGGTGTCTGGACACGTACTGACCTTCAGTGTGGACAGGTTTTGCTCCTCACAGATCACAAGCAGCTCCTGATACGTGCTGCGGTAACACGCGGCACAGTATGCTTCAGCTTCCTCCTCCTCCTCTTCTTCTTCTTCTTCTTCTTCTTCTTCTAATTCTTCTTCTGGTTTTACGGCGGTTGGCATCCAGCTTAATGGTGCATTACCGCCACCTTCTGCTCCGGAGTGTGGATCAAACAATAGACTTAGGCGTACAATCTCATTCCCTTCAAAGCCAAAACTAAACAAACCAAAACAAGAACAACACAAAACCCCAAAACAACTAAAAATAAATAATAGAACACACACACACACACACACACACACACACACGCAAACACACACACCCTGAACTACATCAAAGTCCGTCACCCTAACACCCTATTCCTGCTTACCCATCATATCCTATGAAAAATCCCTGTATCCTCAACTTTGTTAACACAGCTTCCTCTTTCCTGTTTCCACTACCTACCCTATTTACTTTGACACTCTTCTGAATCTGATATAGATGTCTCCCTTTCTCCTCACTATCCCACCTTTCTTGCCACATTTGGTTGGTTTTTTCCCAGATTATACTTTTAACCTCTGCTTCACTGATATTAATTTGCATTTCTATATTTCCTTTCTTTAAAGCCCTCTTTGCCAACTGATCCACCCTCTCAGTCCCCCTCACTCCTACATGCGCTGGAACCCACAGAAATTTTACCTGACCTCCCTGCTTTGCTATTCTTGTGACTGACTGAAGAACTTCATATAGTACATCTTGACGGCTGTTTGAATGGAATGACCTTATACTTGCTAGAGTTGAGGTTGAGTCTGAGCATATCAGCACCTTGTCTTGTTTTGTTTTTTCCACCCATCGTAGTGCAACCAATACTGCCAACATCTCCACTGTATAAACGCCTAATTTAAAGGATGTTCTTCTATTGATTCCAATTCTTCTTCTATTAATGATATTCAGACCTGTGTGACCAAACCTCATCCCTGATAAAATGTCCTCCTCCTTTTCGTTTCTGTCAGTTTCCTAATTTACCCTACTTTCCTTTGAATGCTGTGGTAGTATTGGCAGTTATTTTCCATCTCCCTTACCTTCTGCCATTTCCTCTTCATCTCTTATTTTGATTATGCTTATTGCACATGGTTAGCAGAATTATTTCTGTCTTCTTTGTTACTCATTTTGCAAATGTATCTGCCATCATATTTCCATCCCCAGCACAGTATGTGCAGGAATTCACATTCACTTAATTTATTTTCCTTTTTGTCTTCATTCTGTGAAATGCTTTCCATGTCCAGAATTATTTCATACCATGCACCTGATTGTATATTCTTTGTGCTTATAAGTGCACTAAGGAGTCAGAGCCAATCAGAACATTCCTTGTCTTGGCTTCCTCTGTCCTTTGAGCAAGTACTATAGCTAGTTGTTATCCTGTGTATACTGGCAGGTTATCACTAACCCTTTTATTTGACATGAAATGTAAATCTGGAATGATAAAAGCTGTGCATGCTCTATTTGTTCCTGTTTTAGATGCATCTGTATATTTGTTTGGTTGGTATGAACCCAGTGTTATGTGAGCGGCTCAGGTACTGGCAGCCATCCTCCACCTCACACCAGGAGGCGCTGTAGGGAAACTGGACGGCTAATTTCCGTGGAGCCTTTCCCTCCTGTACAGTAACACTTCCGGTGTATCTTTCAGGGGCAATGTAAGAGTCTTTTTTGTTTTCATTTTTATAAGCGATTTAGTGGAACAGAACACGGGTAAAGTAACCCTTGCAGAGTACATGGTCCGCTGCACCTGAAGCCGAACATGGATCTCCCCAATCCCCCAGAAGGTGAGTAGAGCGTCGCAGCGTTGTATGAGCTTCGTTGTACGTCGTTTAATACCCGTGCTCCCAAGAGCTAACGTTACTGCCGCATGTAGCATGTCGGCTTTATTTTGTAATCTTCAGCATCTAAATGTACGTCTTACAGGCTTTTGCACCTAAGCGATATGTTAATAACAACAGCCAGGGCGACTGTGCTCATCATTTGGCTAATGTTCAATTCTGAAGTTAAGTGAAATACTGTTTCCCCTGTTACCCATGCTATATTCATCTCAATTTGGAATCGATCACGTCTATTTTTCTAATTGATATCATTCATAATTTCAGAGATATTTGATATTTGTTTTTCGGCCACTTTTTTCCCCATTCAAGCAGATTACGGAATCTTCAAAATCCTCAATTTTCACACTTTTTCAAGCATTTTCAAAGCTCATCTAGACAACACCGGATAGAAACTCTATTCAAACTGTGAAACGTTCACAAAGATTAGGACTTTCTCACCTGAATTCAGCTTTTTCACAGCATTCACACTTTTTGCACAGTCGCAATTCAAACATTGGTAACTTCTTAGCCACTTGGACATTTTTGCATTGGTGTGTATGAGGTGAATGCTGACAGCCAGAGTGGAGGAGCCAACTGACAGAGTGGGGATGAGCTCAGAAAAATGTATGAAACCTCGTGTTCAACTCTCACTCCCTTCCACAATTTCACTCCTGCAAAAAAAATAGCGACATCAGCTTGTACGTCCACCCGTGGTGGTGTTACAGTGGATCTAGTGTTGTGTCTGTCGCGAACGTGTCGTTCGAACGAACGGATCTTTTCAGTGAACGAAGTGAACGGGATCACTTCATGGACTGATTCGTTCCTTTCTCAGTTCAGTTGAGCTCAGCTGCGAGCATGCTGGCCGGGAGTGGAACTGCCGCGACTCACTCGGAGAACTGTCAGGACGTGATTCTCGTTCGCGCTGTGACTCGTTCATGATTCACGAACCTACTACAGGCAGAGAACTGACGCTGAGAAAGTGATTCTCGTTCACGTACTGTGCTGAAAATGGTGCTGTGTCTGTCAGCCAGGGCAGAGGAGATGATTCACGTTCAGTAACCGTACTGCTAAAATTAGCGCTGTGTTGCTAACATCCGTGTAGCATCATGTTAAGTGATTTTACTGTGCAGGACACTTTCACCGTGTAGTAATTTTAGTGCATGTATACCAGTCAGAGCAGCACTGCGTCTCCCGCGAATGATTGTGTACTATAGTCCCTGAACGCACCGTCCCTCAGTAAGTGAACGTGAACCTCAGGGCTGAATTATTAACTGAATGACGGAACGTTTGGCTGCTTATCAGTTCAGGGAGTTGGAGAGCACTGAACGATTCGGTGAACGAATCTTTTGAACGAATCATTTTACTGAACGGATTCTAGAGATCCAGTTCAGTAAAAAGAACTGCCGTTCCCATCACTAAGTGGATCTCTGGAGGCATTCGGACAAAAACTTTTGGGTCAGTGGGCGTTTTTCCTCACCGACCAACTGCAGCATTAAGTCCCATTAAATTAAATTGAATTAAATTCCCATTTTGACCACACACACACAAGAAAATTCGCAAAGTGCTCGCAAGACTCACAGTTTCTACCATATCATTATTTTATTTTCCCTATTCTTGAGTTGGTTGGGATTCCCCCGTATTTACAATGTCACTGTCCTCCTCCACGTTTTCAAGTCAGCCTCATCTTCTGAGGTGCTTAGAGCTGAGTCACATGAGTATGCAGCCAAGATTTACTTCTCTCCTGAATATGTATAATAGAGACAATAAGGGACAACTTCTGCTTGATATCAAACTGAAGGGACTGGATTAAACATACTTGAATACAAGATGATGATTTTTAAGAACAGTTCACCCAAAAATTATATTTAATTGTAAAAAGTCAAGTGAATTTTCCTACTCCACAAAACATTTCTGGAAACAAAACTGAAATCCAAAAACAGTTTCCCCGCAGTCCTCCTGTCAATCTAAACCTGCGGACAGTTTATAATCATATGGATAGTGTTATAACGTGTAGTGATTGAGATCCTGATCCACCAAACATCCTGAAAAGTGTCAAAGTTATGTTTTACACGGTAAGTTACATGATTGCCATCAGTAAACTGGGCACTGTCAGACTATGTCACTTGCAGGGACGGAGGCTGTTTTCTGGGGGAAAGTTCACTGAAGTCTGTAACAGTGATTTTTTATTTTTTTTCATCACAAGCACTTGTTTTTCAATCAGCAATGTGACGAAGAGTCGATAGAACAGATGGGAGGGCAGACACTTCCCCACGTGGATCTCCAGTATTTTTTTCCTCATATAAGTTGCCAAAGACGGTTCTGTAACATTACTCTGTGGGACATTTCTCTTTATTAAGTTGAGTGAAGGACCTGTGTAGTTAACAGACCATCCGATCGACACGCCCTCAAAATGCGCAATCGGCTTTTCCTTTCACACTAGTTCAGTTTGCCAATATTGTGCCCCCAATACTGCCTCCAGAGGCGTATCAGAAAAGTGTGTGTTCACAAAGCAAGTTGATAACCACCGTCATGATACCAGTTATATCTGCTTGGGTGTAAGTTTTTGACAAGCCAGATCACACAAAGAAAGCATGGCAATGTCTCATAATGTGGAGCCCTGAGTATTAATTGTGATCAGAGGGGAATACATTTAATATGCACACAGGTGCACACCACAGGCGCACTCTCACAGAACTGTCAGAATTAAGCCCTGGGTGGTGCTCTTTATTTTTTGAAAGATAAATCCTCATGCAGCAAAAAAACATAGAGAAACACAGATGGTTGAATTTCACGCACCACCTGTTATTCACGTACAAAAGTCTTTCAGGAATCTCAAAAATGTGGCAGTTCTGTGACTATAATATAATAATACACGAGAGCCACAATCAATTGTCAACTGCTTTGTATCTTTTGTAATTGGTGTGTCGTCACATTTAGACAAATGCCCTGCTGTCTCAGCTCTGACTGTATTTTTTTCCTCTTCTTCTCTTTCCTGATGCAGATCAAGAACTGAGGAATGTCATTGACAAACTGGCCCAGTTTGTCGCTCGGAACGGGCCAGAGTTTGAAAAAATGACAATGGAGAAACAGAAGGACAACCCTAAGTTCTCCTTCCTCTTTGGAGGAGAATACTTCACCTACTACAAGTGCAAGCTTGCTATGGAGCAACAGCAGCGTATGTAGTTAAGGGGACAGTCCAACATAAAACCATTTGCACAAAGATATTTTTATGATGTTGGAATGTTTCATTCATTAAGTCTTTCTCTGAATGCTATAAGCCATCATGGAAACAGTAAGACAATGAAAGAAATCCAGTTATAATACAGTCTGTATATATTTGAGTACATAAAAGAGAACATGCTAGTAACAGATTGACATACACTTCATTTTACCACATTAAAGCATGTCCTATTTCAACATGTATTTAGTGATATAATCCAATTTAGGAAACCTTGTGGGATTTCTTCTGAATTAACTCTCCAGCATCATATTAATGATGTGTATTCTGTTCTGGAGGGGATATTTTTCATTAGTTGCTCTTACTGTCTGCTGCCATGCTAGCTGTGTTCTGCAGTAGAACAGCAGTCCAACCACAAGCTGCCTCCGTCTGCTTGTTCAGGTTTTCACAGCAAAGCAGAGTGGATGTGGGGTTTAGGAGTGCTGAACTAAATCAGATTTTGAATTCACCTTTTATTTGATTCAAGAGTAGGGCTAGGTATGGAGCTGTAATACACTTTGATATGAGCACAGATTAGATTGATGACTTGGCACTAGATAATCAAGTAGCCATTAATAATGGCTGTGCTCATTAAAGTAGGGCATTGAAAGAAGCACATTTTTAGGTTTCTATGACCAAACTCAGGTATTGTATACCCTAATGCCCAACCCTACACAAGATCCCTGTTTTTTCCAAATTGATATCCTTTTTGGCCTTGTAGTAAAGACAGAGTTGGTAGTTGGGACCGAAAATGTGAGACCCAGCACACATCTTAAAGGGAGATTGTAGCTGCTTACAAACTGGGTCTGATTTTTGTAGTTTTTGGTCAGTAATAATGACTTTGGCCTTGCTGGGAAATCAAGCTGTTTTTAAATATGTTGTTCACAAGTGATAGAATACAAACATGAGACCCAGTTTGTAATAAGCCAGAATTTTCTTAAAGCATTGATATTTGCTTTATTTGGTCATTTGTATCCTCTATCCTCTGTATCCTGAATAAGTCACGTGTGCATGTGCCTATCATGATACGTGCAGTCCTGCTCTCAATATATTCTTACTACTGAAGATATACTGTCTGAGCTGTGCACATCTGGGCAAATAAGTAGTGTTGGTTGAAAGAAGAAAGTGTCAATTTAATGAAAAACCCAAGAAGTCTGTGCAACACCTGCATCATAATGCACTACTGCATCAACAAGCCCAACGTTTGTCTGGTAACCTGCTAACCAGTATGTAAGCACTAGATGCCAGTTCATCATAGCTGGTCATCATTTCTCTGCAACTTGTATTTGAAAGTGTGGTGAAGTGTGTAAGATTTAGAGGAATTTAGGAGAATCTGTTCACATAAATGGAATGTGATATTCAGAATTATGCTTTGACTAGTGTATAAACACCTGCAGCTAAGAATTGTATCTTTTACTCACCTTCGACTAAGCGCCAGAAGACCTGGAGTTTCTTCCACGGGGCCTCATAAAAACGTTATTTTACTCAGGGGCCTGAGCCACTCAGATTTTGTGTGGATTCTCGTTTGCCCGCATTTTTGGAAAGTGTCTGCCCTTTTCCAAACAGTGTCTAGTCGCACCTTTCCAGGTGGTGCTGTGTAACATACCAGCTATTGTGTCGGGTTATGTTCCAGTCAGATGTTTTGCTCCTTTTCCTGCTGACATGAGTACAACAGCAACTACTTTGCTGTAGATTTCCAAAAGACTATAAACTGGCTTGTTGGTTCTCAAACTGACCATCACAACATTATACTGGAAATTACATAGAACCTGATAGTGTCAGATAGGGCTAAGATGGCTGCAGAGCTTGCTGAAGCATACACTGCTCAGTCCTGCAAAAAACGCCCCCATTCAGATGAAATATAGCTTTTAGGTCTTACCATCTTGCACTGTCATGTTTCTACAGTAGCCCACAACAGACAAACCTAGTTGTTTGTGTTTTTAGTGGCCACAATTGGAAGGGGTATTCGGTTGGTTGTAATGTGCAACCTCACTGCTTCATACTACTAAATCCTACACACTGGACCATTTTTCTACATCATTTCTTCCTCATTAACTGTAAGACGGAGGGTGTTAGGAGATTAAATGTCAATATTGTCTCCTTCATAACTGATGAGGCAAATGTTAAACTCTATACATGAATAATACAGTATGTTAAGTCATTAAATAGCTATAGCTACGTCACACGCACAGTTCTCATTTCCCATGACTAATGTATTTTGTCTGATGTAACATACATGCTTCACCATTCAAGCAAGCTCTGGAGCAGGCAGGCAGTTGGATTGGCTCTCAGTGAACCAGGATTTCCCCTGAAAAGGAAAACTTAGGTAGTGTCTCCTGGTAATACAGTTTATTAAGGGTCACCATAGAAAACCTGATATGGATAGGGCAGAACAGAGTACTGGCAGCTTGTGAGAAGTGCAAGAAAAAAGTTGTGATACACCTAAACTTAAAATGTGGCCACACCATTAGTGTGTACTGGTGGGTGCCAGCCCAGTTCAAGCACTCAGTGTGTGTTTTTCTCGGTCTGAGTTACCCATCAAACCTGTGAAACCTGGAGCTGTTGATAAACTGAAATACTGTGCAAAAAGGGGCAGAAGGATATATAGTAGGACCAAAGGCACTGGAAAAAGTAAGGTGGTTGAAAATAAACGGGAGCACTAACGCTAAATGAGATAGTAAATCACTGCAGATCCAATTTTAATTTACTGCTGCACCAGATTTTCACAAATGGCAATTTAACTGTATTATTAAGTATTTAGTTGTACGTTTGGACTCATCAGAATATTCTTACTGCTGATGCAGGGGCAGTTGCACCTTCTGACAACACCTACAGTGAGGCTGTAGTCATTGAATGATGACCAGATGATCGTAATAGCACTGTGTTGCGCAGGGTTGCATAGAGTTCTTCTGACAGTCATGTCATATCACTGAAATGCTTTAAAGTTTGCTTTTCTCCACTCAGATCCCTCTACCCACGATGGTGAGGAGTATAAATCTGAAGGTATTTATTTGGAACCAGATATGTCTGATAAATTGAAAATTCCAGTTGGAAAGACACATTTTATTTCAGCTTATTTTTGCTGGACATAGTCACACCTAATGCTTTTTTGGTTTGTTTTCTGTTGTTTTGAGTTTTTCATGTTGTTATGGTTTTCTTTTTAAAATTTGCTGTGTTGTTGTTTTGAAGCTTGACTTAAAAAATTACAGGCATATCTTCTTCATGGTGCTAATAAATGCTCAAAAAATGTGCTTAATCGTCTCTCTTTAGGCAGCTAGTTTCATTCAGAGAAAGAGAATGAGGAACCCGGCAACCTTGTTGTCGAGTCTGTCTGTCTCTGAAATGCTTCCTCTTATGATTCACTTCAGCTGTAGTTTAAGGGGTTGCGTGATTTAAGAAAAATGCCAGTTTTTGGTTAATGACACTAGTATTTGTATATTAATGTCGTTTAATTTTGAAGAACTGTGTCCCAGGTAAGCAGCAGGCATAGCTTCACAATGATCGATTAGCACCAGTCGGTGTAAACGCCTTTGTGGTGAGTGTTCTTGTGTACTTGTTTGCACAGGCGCAGACTTTGTTAGTGTTTCCATCCTGGTTTGGACGTGTTATGATTTAATATTTTGCCCCCCTCTTTTGTATATGGTGAGCTCCACAATATGATGCCCAGATTGATTGTCCTTGTGATATTATACTGACAAATTTTAGAAATGATCACAGCTGTCCAGTAGGTACAAGAGGATGTATGGCACTGTATGAGAACTTAAGGCTACAGTAAACGTGGATCAGATCACAGGCTAGATGAACTATACTGGTGACGGTGAAATACTGGGGTCAGAAATTATACAAATACATTGGAAGCTCTTTACCGTACAGTATAGTAAGCTCCGCCTCTTCACTCTCTTTACTTCTGTTCCACATTGCCTTTAAGGTAGAAAAATAATATCAGAAAAGTATTCCTATGTGTACAACCAGTTTCATAACCAAGGGCAATTGGGCATTTTTAAATACTTACACACCCTGAGATTAATGACTTGTATTAAAGAAAGGATTACTAATCCTTTCTTTAAATTGACAGGTTTTATCTCTATGATTATGAAGAAGTTCTTGATCAGATGTTTGTTTTTGGATTTAAATCTACCGTAATCGGGCCTACACGGTAGTTTTATTAGTTGTAAAATATTTCCACAATGTAATGAAATGAAATGTAATTTCATCCCATTGTAGCCCCGCTGTAGTTGTGTAACCTTATACCTCCATTTTATGTTTTCAGACCTTGGTGCCTGTGAACTTTATAGCTTTGGAGATTCGAACATGTTTTGTCTTTCAGCGTCCTTTTTCTAGCTGTAGCGAGGAGGTTAGGAATGAAGACACTGGTTGTGTTAATGTGGGATGCATGCCTCCCGTGTTAACCCTTCTGCTTTTTTTTTGTGGAATGTTTCATCTGCTTTCTTTATGTAAACTATTACAACTTATTTGACTGTCAGAGGTCAATATTTTTATTTTATTTTTTTTTTTACATGGAAGGGAATGTACATTTCTCTTTGGGCATAGGCATCTCAACAGACACCAGCAATCCCACAGCATCAACCCTTCCGTTATCAGCCCCGAAATCCAAGCTTAACTAAACCTCCACACTTGAAATGTTCATATTGCTTGCTGTTTTCCTGCTGTTGTTTGTGCAGACATGTACAACCCAGGCGCCAAAGACATGGCTGATGTCCCTCCTCCACCAGTGCAGATTATTGTTCCGCCTCCGATTCCTCCGCCTGCTGCACCTCCCCTCAATGAGCTTATCCAGCAGAGCCAGTGGAATTTGCAGCAGCAGGAGCAGCATCTGCACACACTCAGACAGGTACAGAACAAGAACGAAATTCTAAATCTGCCCAAGAGGACATCCTCCCCTCAGTGATTTTTGGATTTGGATTCCTTTTAAGAGTCCACACTGTTAAAGTCTCAGTATGATGGCCCCGTATCGTGACGAGAACCAACTTTTTCATCTTAATATTAGGAGAGCGTTGTGAAAATAGTGGGAGGCTAAAGAAGAATGGTATTGCATTTTCCAATGCTTATTTCCTTTTTGTAGGAACAAGTGACTGCGGCCATAGCTCTGGCTATGGAGCAGCAGACCCAGAAACTACTGGTGGAAACTCAGTTGGACATCACAGAATTTGACAGCCTGTTGCAGCCAATCATAGACACGTGCACCAAAGATGCCATCTCTGTAAGCCTGCCATAATTGAGATTTTTTTTTTTGTATCCAGATTCCTAAAATAACTTAAGGAGAAGGCTTTCTATTCTCTTCATGTGTTTGTCTTCATGCCAGGCTGGTAAGAACTGGATGTTCAACAATGCCAAGACTCCACAGCACTGTGAACTGATGACATCACATCTTCGCAACCGCATAACTGCTGATGGTGCACATTTTGAACTCCGTCTACATCTCATCTATTTAACCAATGACGTCCTCCATCACTGGTACACAGAAAGCAAATACATACACATGAAAACCAAGTGGATCACTTTACTCCCACACTTTGATCATCAGATACAATAATGTTATTAGTGTTCTGGAGAGGGTTGTGTAAACCTGATTACACCTTAATTAGCCTATCTCTGATTACAAGAACACATTCTTATCAACCTTGTAAGCCCCAAGCCAATTTTCTAGGGTTAGGGTTAGGGTGATTCATGAAGTTTGATGTTTAGTTGTTTATTTGAGTAGTGTTTGGGCTGTGTTTGGGTCATATAAACATGTTTATTACACATTGTAGCCCAGCTTGTGCTGTTTAATTTGGTATGAAATATGACTATATTCTTTCATAATTAGTGCAGTAGTGGCTCTGTGGTTGTTCTGCATGTCTTTAGGGTTAGGGTTTAAAAGGTATATAACATCAGATAAAGAGTCTGAATCAGATAAAGAGTCTGAAAAGTATTAAATATGTGTACAGTGGCATCAAACATTGAACATCATAGGTTTTGGGCTTCATGGGCCCTCTGCTGATTACTTTTTTTTTCTTTTTTTAATAACATGCAGGTACATGACATGCCAGTATGTAATCAGTGGAAGATTTACTTACAAAAAATACATACGTTGGAACCTTGTTCTAATTATGAAAAAAATGTTGTATAAAGAAGCTTATTTGGGCATCAAATACAGTTCTTTTTAGGAAGATTCAGAAAAGTGTTGAGCAGCTTTGTATTCTTCTGGTAACTTGATGTGTGTTGTCATGTGTCCTTCCAGCCAACGGAAGCAGCAAAAGGATTTGTTGGCAGCACTGCAGAAAGTTGTGGTTCCCATCTACTGTACTAGCTTCTTGGCTGTGGAGGAAGAGAAACAGCAGAAGATCACCAGGGTAAATAGCTGCTGATAAATAAAGTACTTGTGTGGTTTTAGATTGAAGGAATTTTAGTCCATTTCTACATCAAGGGATATTCTGGTGTAAATTTAGCTATTCAGCTATTTTACGTAGTTTAGCAACCTCAGAAAAAGACTGCGCGATAACAATACACTGCAGTATATGCTTCCAACAAGAAACCGCCATCAAAAAAACCACAAATAATGCTCAAAACAGCACCAAACTTCAGCAACAGTACAAATAGGGTCTCAGCCCATAGTTTGAGGCATCAAACCTCCGCTAGTTTAGTGGGATTGCTATTGTAAAGTCAACACAACTCACAACTCTCCTGCCGCAGCTTCCTGTTGTGGGAAAGTCCCTGCGGGTCGATTACCTTTGGCTTTTTGATGATCTGCGTAAGATAGCCGTCATGGATTAAATTTACACCGGAATATCCGTTTAAGTATTTACAAATACCAGGAACATTTTGCTCTCGACAGTAAGAGCAAAATCTCCACACTAAAAACTGTCCCTTTGAACCGAGAATAATTTGAATAAAATGTATTCACACAAAACTTTATCTTTGATTATTTTATTGTTTTTCAAATTACCACTTTTTTGTCCCAAATGATAGCATTTTTTACTGCCTTAACATACCCAAAAACTCACCAAACTTGGAATATACATCACATTTCCACCAAGAGGTGGCACTATAATTGAGGAAAGTGCGTTTTGGGTTATAACTCATATACTTTGTCGCACATTCACAAAAGTTATATCCACATGTTCCCTGAATGATATAGGCCACGCCCATTTCTGGCTACCGTTTTTTCCACAAATTTGCGAACTATCTCAAACCTACGTTTTCGGACTCCTCCCAGATGATTTCACCGATTTGCACCAAACTTTGCACACAGCATTTGTGGACTTTCCTGACAAAAAGTTATAAAAAGAATTTAGATATTTCAAACAATACTCAAGTTATTAAATAACAACTTCCTGTACATTTTGCTCAAAACACGAAGTGTTGGATACCTCCACATTGGTCTGTCTGAATGACATGTGTGTACTGCGAGGGCCCGTTCATCGCTGCTTGCAGCTTTAATTTAAAGGTCCAACAACACTGTATTCGATATGCATTGCCCCAAACCCATCTGTGGTCCTGAACTTCAGCTGTTTAAAAGTAACTCTACAGAGGTCTCCTGACAGCAGGCTGTTTCTGTACCTGCACCTTTAAATGCTAATGAGCTCCGTCTGTCAATGCCTACTTGGAGAGCCCTGCCTGCTGCATCACTCTCAGGGAAGGGAAGCCCCTTGCGCTACTGGTAGCATGCACTAATGTTTACGATGGATGTATATTTAAATGTATCGCTCTGGCTTGTGGAGATTTTTTTGTTCAACCACACCAGTTTGACCCAGAATTGGACCCAGAAAGAGAGACTTATGAAGAAATACAGACTCTGTGGCTGCAGCAGGACGTTTCAGAATGGTTAGTGTATCTGAATATGTTAGTTTGTTCGTATGTGTTGTTACAGTTACTGCCATGTAGCTAATGGCTAACAGCTAGCGAAAGCTGTGTTTGTGTCCAACACAGTCGTCTCCAAACTCTTAGACACTGTTCGCATCGTCTGTCTCTGCACGTTTCCAGACTTTTTACTGTAACAACCAAGCTCCATCGTAATATTATTAACATTAAACTTGCCTCAAACGGCATTGCATAGTGGACCGAAGCAGAGCTAACTAGTTACCTGATTTCTAGCTGACTTCACCATACTCTTCGGCAACTGTAGATACTACCAAACCGCGGCAACACTTATCGGTGGCTCGGATGCAGTTGCTGGGTCCCGTATGGTTGGGTTGGCTTTGTGCTGACCCTTGTTACTGAAGCAGTCCGATGTGAAGTGATTAGCAGACACATACAAGCTAACACAAACCGCATCCGGCACATTGTTGTAAAATATGAAATGTAACCACTGTCTTTTCTGTTGTTCTGTCGCTGGGACAGAATATAGGCACTTGTGTTGATTTTTACAACCAACAACAGAGCTATTTGCATGTCCAACTCTGAGCGATGACATTGTGAAACTCTGCTGTCTCACCGCTGGACACACCGAACTTCACCTCGGGGATGAACGCCCCCCTCTCAGATATCTCCTATCACCGCTCAGAGGAGGTCGGCCTCTGATAATGACTCCTTTCATTATGTAATGAAAGGAGCTGAATCTGAACAGCCTGCAGGAGCGCCGTGTTACCAGTGGGTGGGCTGCAGAGACCATGCAGGAATCACTTGTTTTCCTCATTCTGGGAGTTGGCAGGCTCAGGGAGGACCAGCTTATGTGTTGGGACCAGAGAAAACGTGTTTTTCATAATATGGGACCTTTAATTTGAATCAGCAACAGGGGGCTCTTCAATTGAATTTAATGGTATAGTGGAATGCAGTACAGCCCATTGAATATCATCGTGTTGATTGAACCAAGTCTCTTATTTGTCCTGCAATCTGACTAGTAGCTGAATATAAAGCTTTGATAGATAGTGATTCCCTGGCACTTTGTGCTTGTTCTGCTTTAAATATATTAAATTTGATGAATCAGCACTTCTTTTGGTGAAAATGATTTCCCCTTTTCTCTGATTCTTCTTATCCTCCTCCTCATCATCATCACCATCATCATCATCATCATCATCATCCTCCTCCTCCTCCTCCTCCACAGTTGTTGCAGCTTTGGGAGAAGAATGGGTACTTTGATGAGGAGACCATTCAGCAGCTCCAGAACCCAGCACTGGGCCTTGGCCAGTACCAAGTGAGTGGAAAAAAACTTTTTTCTTTTTTTTTTTTTTTTTTTGCTTCTATTTGGCAAATTCCTGGCACCAAAGTGTTGGATTCAGATTTATATGTCCATCAAAAAACAGTTTATAATGAGATGGATGAATATTCTTACTAAATACACCAAGAACAAGACTGGAATCCAGTGACTGAGTTTCTCACTAATGTGGAACATGTTGAATGTCGCTGTAGTCATCACACAGCAACAGCAGTGATCTGTGTCACATCTACAGTAAT
This sequence comes from Acanthopagrus latus, assembly GCF_904848185.1. Lineage (NCBI taxonomy): Eukaryota > Metazoa > Chordata > Actinopteri > Spariformes > Sparidae > Acanthopagrus > Acanthopagrus latus. The sequence continues at coordinate 29,164,137 of NC_051049.1, forward strand.
GGATTTGAGGGGCTGTTAATAATTTTACACACAGGTGACTTTATCAGTTATTTATAACTGACCAGGCACGACCCCAAGATAAGTCAGAAAACTGTAATTACCAGACAGTTATTCCTGTAATTTGTGTTGAACTAAACATCTGACTGGAAAGTTGTTTCTCACAGATTGCAGATCTCAGAAGTCCTTTGCTCCATCAAATCTGTAGCGTCATTTATGCTAAAAGTGTAAATCCAGTTGTGCTTCTGCTGGAGGATCAAAATTTTTATTTATTATTTTTTTTTACTGTCTGGAGCAGAGTCCAGCAACGAGGCCTGTGTGCCCACCACACACAAGAGCAAAGCTCATCATTAACTGATCTGTGACTGGCAGAAATCTCTATTTTAGACTCAACTCAGTCCATTAATGTAACATTATTAAACAGACTAAATCAATTATAAGAATAAACTGCAACCCATTGTGAGTGCAAATTGTAGAGACAGACACACCGCGGGATTCAAATTCAAAGCATTGTAGTCCACTCCAAGCTTTTTGATGTTGCTGATATCGATCTTCTGGTGAGGGCTGTTGCACCATGTGATTAAGCTCTCTATTAGTCATCTGCACTCCTCTGTAAAAAACTGTAGTCTTTAAGTGATCACTTCATGTTGCCCAATGGAAGTATTCACTGGAGTCAAACATGTCAATTTCACCCAGAACTATGTGTTTCACACTTCACTATATGAGTTATTAAATCTGTTCAAAGTCTTTATTAATTTGATTGGTCATCACTGAATCGTTCCCCAAGTAAACTTGCCTAATCTGTGTTCACCAAAATGACAAAAATGGGCTGGTCACGCCCATTTACATGTGCACCTGAAGATTTTCTTTGCTTTTAGAAAATAAAGCCCTTAGTTTTCATTGATTGATAACACTGTGACAGTCTCTGATTGTATACCCTTTTGTCCTCTCTCTCAGGCTTCTCTGATAACGGAATATGCTGCAGTGGTGCAGCCGATCCAGCTGGCCTTCCAGCAGCAGATCCAGGCTTTGAAAACCCAGCACGAAGAGTTTGTCTCCAGTCTGAAACAGCAGCAGCAGTCTGCTACTGTGGCACAGCTTGCTACCCCTGCTGAGCCTGAAAAGGCCATACCTATGACCTCACAAGCTGGTGAGAAGAGACTTGCTGAACATAAGCAGAGACACAGTACCTGAAAGCAGATGTATTGTTCATATAACAACAAAACTGTGTTGAAATGTTTCATTCATATCATGCAGACACGCTCTTGTTCAAATTTAAACTAGTTATTTTAGAAAAAAGCATTTAACAGCCACATACACCATCAGTTAGTTCAGACCATTGACTATATAAAATGGTGGACAGAACCACTATGACATCATTCTGAGGTTACATAATGAAGCTCAGAGTGGGTGGTACCAGCCATCACCATGTTGGCGGTGCCTGACTCCACCTGCCTCTCAGCTAGTCAAAAATGGATGAAGAGGTGGAAGCTATGGAGCTATCAGTCTTCACACAAAAAGATTAGCACTGCAGCAATTAGTACTTCCACATTGGATTCTCAGAACAGGAGTTGCAGGAGGTGCTTGGTTCAGACTCACAAGTTTTGGGGCAGTTTTCTTCTAGTCTTGTGTGGCTGTTCATGTTTGTGACCTGCTCTACATTCGCCAAATACATGTACAGTATGTTTTGTGCTATAATGTGTCAGTGTTTATTGTGTACAGGTGATTTGAAGCCGCCGATCTCAGGTCCTCCTCCAGGGGAGTTTGAAGGAGCCTCATCCAGACCACAGGACAGCAGCAACCCCAGTGGCCCCTCAGATATCCCCTCTAGCAAGCCTGCGTGGTATGACCCTCAGCACATTGGCCCCTGGACCCCTAACCAGCCGGTAAAGACTCACGTTTGTCTTGCATGCTTGTGTGCAAATACTTTGATTTCATTGAGAGATACTTTTGTCCATGGTAAAAGTCCAAATTAAAATGAAATACATTTGGTCCCTTTCTGTCTCTTAAACAAACTCGAAGTGATTAGACTGTCCTTTTTTGCAGATACAGAAACACTCCAAAGGTACTCTGACCATTTTTTCGCAAACTCCTTGGGAGGTGGTCTGAGAACGATATGCTTCAAGTTGCTTTGCCTTTTACCATTGTATTTTAGCCCGCTGGGCTTGCCATAGACAACAAGGAGACAATTGATTGAAAAAGCACAGAGCAATGGCTGCTAATGCTAGCAAAGCTTGAGGACAAGGGCTAGTTCGGTGCGAGGAAGAAACTAAAACACACTTCTCCAGACATGAAGCAAATAAAACATGGAACTGCAACTGTCAGTAATGCGAAGGTTCACCTCCAATTTATTTTCATATGAAAGCAAGGGACTTCAGCTGCAAGAAAGATTTTTTTTTTATTATTTTTTTTTTAGAAAAATCTATTTTCTTCTTGTTCCCAGTGAAAGCCTCTAGCCCCTTTTTAGTTAGAAAATGTGGCTGCAAATCTGCCATCTTCAAATTTGGCTCAGTGGTCAGTGACACATGTTTCTGTGGTATGACAAACTCATAACACAAATTGTGGGGGTTTCTTTAGCAGTTAGCCACACACGAACATCCACAGATTCTGATTGAAACTTTACTCACCAAGTGTTTGTGATGAAAATAAATCACTGCGACCGTCAGCCCTCCAGACCAAGACTTCAATGAACATTCCGCTGGAAAACGGCCTCCGTCCCTACAAATGAGGGAGTCAGACAGCTTCCAGTTTAAAAAACTGAACTTTGTCACTTTCCACGGTGTTTGGTGGGTCAGGATCTCAATCACAACACATTATAAAAGCACCATATGATTATAAACTGACCACAGGTTTAAATTGATAGGGGGGTACACCGGGGAAACACCTTGAAAACAGACCAACATCATATGATGTGTACCGTCATGCCTCTTTATGAGCCACAGCGCGGACTTTCTGTGTGAATTACACAGCGGTTCGTCTTTAAGGTAGAGATGCTTCACTCTGTGTGACACACACCCACCACCCAAACCCTGTTGTTGACCATGTAAACCTGATGGCACATTTAAAAGCATGAAGCACATGAACTTCTATGTCTTCATTCAACTCTGTGTCGTATAATGATGATTAATTAACCTGTGCCTTGCTGACTTGCTTCCTCGGCCCTCCTAGGTTTAACCTCACGAACTTCCCTTCAGACCAACGGAACAAAACTTAAGATGGTGGGGCAAATGCCAGGGGGAAGTGAATGAGAGAATGTAGAATGAATACTGATACACATCCCTGATCATTCCCATGTTACATAGTATGCAGTGAAATGACTTAAAACTTGATCAATAATTAGACACATCATTTCATCCGGAAGTGATGATGGAAGTAGCTAAGGAATGAGACATGTTGCCTCAGGTAGCTACACAGAGGTCACCTAGAATGGTGATTACTTTTTTATTGCTTTTATTTCACTCCCTCTTGCAAACTCAGCATAGACTGTACAATGTTTAGTGCTGCTTGAACAGAGATGGGGGGGCAAAAGTATTAATAATTCAGTGTCCTTTACCTAACAGTCAAACCTGGAGTCTTGTTAAAGACAAAAGCCAGACAGTAGTGGGTGTTCATGATTTTTTTTTTAATCTAGTGTGACAGGGGTATTAGAGAGTTGAAAGAATCAAACCATCATCGTTTTTGAGAGGCAAGACAAGATCCACTCCTTTATCCTGCATTACTCTAAAAACAACAACACTGATAAGTCATATGCAAGTTGACTGGGGGCTTCTCAACCCTAGTCTGGCCCTTTCTTTATCACTGGTACTAGGCCTGCCCCCTTTGTGCGCATTAGGCTTTCTTTCTGTGGTAGGTCCTGCCCTCGGCTGATCAGCCCAGCTTTCGAATTCCCTGCTCTGGATTTATGCAGCATATGTGTGACTTCAGACAACAGGTGACACTCGCATGCTTTCTGACTTTTGTACTTCCTCAGCCTCCTTTTGACCCAAACCAGCCTCCCCCTCCTTGTCCACCATGGAACAGCCACGAGGGAATGTGGAATGACCAGAGGGACCCAGGGAACTGGAGTGGAGGTCCACACAGAGAAGGAGGTCCCTGGAGTGGTCCAGGTGGGTCTGACCCTGGCCCTCCATCTTGGAACTCATATGATCAGCAGCCGCCATGGGGGAACCAGCCGGACCAGCCTCCGTGGGGCCAGAGGGAGCCCCCATTTCCTCCACGCATGCAGGCATGTAGATAATTACTGTGGCCAGATATCCATATTTTTGTATTGCATTGTATACTCTACATTTACCCTCTATCATTGCAGTATGGCCCAGTCTAGATATGACTAGAGTGTTTGGCCATTTTTGAGTATATTTTCTGTCATGCATTTTTACAGAGACCTCCTCACTTCAGAGGGCCCTTCCCTCCCCACCAGCAGCCGCCTCCTTTCAACCAACCTCCTCCACCACCACACAGTTTCGGACGATTCCCGCCACGTTTTATGCAGGATGACTTTCCACCTAGACACCATTATGACAGGCCGCCGTACACCCCACACCGCTTTGATTACGCTCAGGGAGATTATCCCGGAGGTGTGAAGCTATTGATCATTAACTGTTCTTTAATGCATCTTGAAGTCTACATGCTTTTGATGACAGTCCATTTGTATTTTAAGAAAATCCACCTTTTGTTTGCCAGACATGCCAGGTCCTCCTCCCCACCACCATCCCAACCAGAGGCCCCCCCCTCCAGGTATGGGGGCTGAACATCCCCCCTGGGGTGGAGGCCAGCACCCAGATTTCTGCCCACCCCCACATGGCTTTAACGGCCATTCACCCCACATGCGTCATCGGCAGCATCCAGTCCAAGATGATCCCAGTCTGGTGCCCAACGTACCCTACTTTGATCTGCCAGCTGGTCTTATGGCTCCGTTAGTCAAAGTAAGTCACATGCTTCTAATGGAGCACAAGGAGAAACATATTAATTAGAATGTTATTAGCTGTCAGATGGACTCTACTTGGGGAATGAGGCCAAATCATGTCATGATTAAATGCAATAACATTTACTAACATTACATGGGCATGACAGGATGCACAGTGTAAAATCACTTTCAGGATTTGCACCTTCAACAAAATGCATTTAATTGCCAAAATGTACAATATTTATAACATACATACAACATTGACAACAGACTAAAAGAAGACTCCCAGTCACTAATGGAATAAACATTTCTAAATGGATTATAATAATGGGAAAGACAATTCAAGCCTGCCACAGATGAACTGACTGATCACGGCCATCAGTTTTAGAATTGAATTAGACACATTTACCAACAATAACAAACCTGCAGGCTCCATGACTGTGTCTGTACTCTCTTGCTCAGCTTGAGGACTGTGATTATAAACCTCTGGATCCTAAAGACATCCGCCTACCGCCTCCCATGCCTCCTAGTGACCGGCTGCTAGCTGCTGTGGAAGCTTTCTACAGCCCTCCATCCCATGATCGGCCTAGGAACAGGTACACACATCTCAACAAATCAGACCAACATTAAAATGATAATGAGATTTGTGTGATTTGACAAACAAGCCATTATTTTATGTGTGATCCCTATCAGTCACTGGATGACCATTTACATCCACTGGGTATATGCTACCCGGTTGTCATTTATTCATTCTCTCAGATACTCATTCTTGACTAAAACTAATTTGCATGATGAAGCACAACGTAAATACAACTTCAGTTTCTAAAGCCGGAGTGAAAGTGCAAATCATGCAACGTTCCGAAAACGGAGTTCTCGCCTCTCCTTTTTTTATTCTGTACTTGCTGTTAATCAGCTGTGTTGACAAATGAAGCGTGCGTATTGTGAAAAACATTGGAAATAAAACGCAGCTCTCCTCTCCTGACTGGTCCTCCTTCTCCACCTCCTCTCCTCTCTCATCGTCTCCTGTCCTCTCCTCCCTCTCTCTTCTCAGCAGAGGTGCTCTGCTGCTATTTGTATTTAGGGGAAACAATGCAGTATTTATATCAGTCGTGCTTAATCAAAATTAGGCTATGGTTTCATCTTTGTGATTTTATTTAAGGATTTAATTAATCGATCAGGTTGGTTTCTGTGTAACAGTCCTGCACTGCAATCTTATGACAGAATTTGGTGTAGGAAATATTTACAGGTGGTTGTGGTTTATTCCGACAGTGAAGGCTGGGAGCAGAATGGTCTGTATGAGTTCTTCAGGGCCAAGATGAGAGCCAGAAGGAAAAAGGGGCAGGAAAAACGCAACAGGTGAGCCTCTCTTTTGTTCTCTCATTGTTATTCACTCACATTTGGAGTAGGCGGCTTGTTTTGAGTGAAAATTAGTTTTCAGACTCCAGTGTGTCTGCTCATTCTATTCAAAGTTACTTGTTGTTGCTGCAAAAAGCTTTTTGATTGGAGGTGTATCAAGTGTATCAAGAGATGTAGACACTTCACCCACAAGTTTATTATGTTTGTTTTAATGCCCCATCCTCCCGTTCCATTGGACCTTCCACCTCTTTCTGGGCTCGTTCCTTCCAGTGGTCGTGGAGGCAGTCGCTCCAGAAGTAATTCACGCAGCAGAGGACGGTCTTCATCTCGCTCCAGCTCTCGATCTTCAAAGTCCTCTCAGTCACGATCACGCTCATCTCGCTCCCGTTCTCACAGCCACTCCCGTTCCTACTCACGATCCAGGTCTGCAACACACACACACACACACACACACACACACACACACACACACACACACACACACACACACAGGAAAGAAGGAAATTTTGTGTTGTGAACATGTTGTCAATATGGAAATGAACACTTGTATACACAAAAGAGGGACCAGCTATTTTCACTGTTAGCTAAAAGTGAAGGAAGTAGTTGTGGTACAGACAACGATGGAGGAAGCAGAGCAGATATGTTAATATATAAGAAGCATCAAACCCCTTTCTGCTTCTTACTGCTCTGTTTTCCAGCTCCGACTCCTTCTGTTGTTGTGCTTGTAGTCATCTTTTTAGATGTCATAGTTGCGATACTGTGTCACATCTGCTTGGCCAGTCAGGATCAGCAGTACAGCCCACAACCCCTGAAAGAACCTGGAGTTTGGTTTAAGGCACTTCCCAAGCAGAGCATTGGTAACATTGGTACCAGGAACTCGTCCCCATAGCAATCAAGAATGAACCAGAAGCAGAATTTGTGACATCGGTCAATGTTACATTATATGTGTTTACATTTGTACGGTGGAAAATTTTTTAGAGAGAGAAATAACAGTTTGCTTTGTTTTTCAATCTTAAATGTTACCTGTGGTGTGTTGTTAATGCTACATGTGTTGTGTTGTTAAGCGTCAAATCAACATTTTGTTATGTTATGCAGTGGTTTCCATGTGTGTATCTTCCCTCCTGCTGTGTTTGAGCAGCCTGCATACTGTGAAATCTTGTGTTTTATCGTCCTAAAAAATGTGTTAAACCTTACGCACTTGGCCTAAAATGCCCATACCTGCTTCTGTTCAGGTCCAGGAGTAGGTCCAGGTCATCAAGGAGTCACTCGCGCTCAAGATCCAGATCCCGTTCAAATTCACCCACCAAGAGGCGCCGTGGCCCCAAGTCCCAGAGCTCCTCCCCCCCGTGAGTCCCCTTCACGGCTCTTTGAATAGGTGTTATCATAAGACTTTTTAAGATATGCTGTTGTATGGATTACCACCATTCCTGCTGTCTACAGGTCCACATCAGTTTTGGGTGCCCCTCCCTCCAAACTGTCTGCAGACACTAGGCTAGGGGAGGAGAACAAGGGCCATCAGCTGCTGATGAAGATGGGTATGTACTTTCTTTTTCTTATGTATTATATCATTTCAACTGATTCTTAAATTTTCCAGGAAGAATGTTTGAGCTAGTTTTAATGTTATTGTTTCTCATCCTGTAATGTGACCGGCTATCTTTGGGAACATATAACATAACATATACATTAGCAGCAAGATTAGCAAGCAACAGTAGGTAACGGTGGTGCTTGAAGATGCAGTGGCCAGTAGCTTCTCCAAATTATGATACATTTAATAATATTTATTTATACATATATTTTGAAGCATTATCACTGCAGCAAAGGCTCCCCTCTATTACTACTAAATAGCATAAGCTGGGAGTTAATATAGAAATAACTGTATATGTGTTCTGTATTTTATGTTGAATGAAGTGTATATACCTCTAGGGCTGTGTGAGTAGGTTAAAAAGTGATTACAATTATTTTGACAGATATTGTTCCAATATGATTTATGATTATTATGGATAGTTAAATTTAAAATTACCATTTTCATTGTCAATGAAAACCTAGTAAAATCATGATGATGAGGCATTTCTCCTGATCAGTGCCTAACAAACACATTCAGAGAACAAGCTTTGTAGGCCCGAACATCTCTTCAGAAGAAACAAGAAACACAACCCTGTGTTGTATAAAGATGATTAAATTACCTAGTGCCTTGTGTGTCTGTGTTTGTGTTCAGTTTTGTCTCTCACAAATACTGCAGTATCTTTTCTTTTTCCATCTCTTCTCTGTACTTTCATGAAGTAAAGTACATTTCCCCCCAGTCAAATAAAGAATCACAGCACATGACAGTGAAAAAAAATGCACCTCTGAATCCAAAGAGTTCAGAAAAACAAACTCTGTGCTCTCCTCAACGCCGCTTCTATACTTCTCCGGAAGCTCAGGGCTCTGCCCACAGCTTGTCTCTTCCAGAGCTTGTTGTATCCAGCAGCTGTCTGCTGTTTAGCGCTAACAGCATCTGTCTCACTGCTCCAGTCTTTTTCCAATTGGCCAAACAGAAAAACACATTATTTGTCCTGATATTTGCTTTAAAAACACTAAGCCTTGTTTGTGGCATTAATACATTTGAGAGGTGCAGATCAGTGACTGAATTAGTTAAGTTGAGGCCCAGCTCATGGCTAGCTGTCACTCCCAGCAGCCATGGCCCTAATGATTTGTAACTTTATAAATCGAATATACAGTTGTCATGAATGGATACACAAGATAAAGACATGTTTACATCTCCTGTAAAGTTGGACATTTTAACATGGACCCTTATGGGGGTTGACTGTCTTCTGGAGCCAGTCTTACGTGGTCTTTTAAGGAACTGTAGTTTTTGACACGTCTATGTTGGCTTCAGTTTTTAGGCCCTTCTATATGCAATGCATTCTGCTTTCTCCCTCTTCTTATGTGGTTCTCTCTGCTGCAGGCTGGAGTGGTTCAGGTGGGTTGGGGGCCAAAGAACAGGGCATCCAGGACCCCATCAAAGGAGGTGACATCAGGGATAAATGGGACCAGTACAAAGGTGTTGGGGTGTCCCTGGATGACCCTTATGAGAACTATCGCAGGAACAAGAGCTACAACTTTGTTGCCCGCATGAAGGCACGAGAGGAAGGTACGCATACAGACTTTAACATTGGCTTGCAAAAGTATTCACCCCCCTTGAACTTTTCCACATTTTGCCATGTTTTAACCACAAACATAAATGTATTTTGTTGGGATTTTATATGATAAACCAACACAAAGTGGTGCATAATTGTGAAGTGGAAGGAAAACGATGTATGGTTTAAACATTTTTTTACAAATCAAAAAACACAAAAGTTTGGTGTGCAAATTTATTCAGCCCCCTGAGTCAACACTTTGTAGAACCACCTTTCGCTGCAGTGACAGCTGCATGTCTTTTGGGGTAAGTCTAACAGCAATGCACATATAGAGACTTAAATATTGAAATATTAAATTATTTATATATTAAATATTAAAAACTGGTTGCACTGGATTTTATTTATTTCTATATTTAGGGTATCAGAGTAAAGGGTGCTCAATACTTTTGCACCACACTTTTCAGATCTTTATTCTTAAAAATGTTTGAAAATCATGTATCACTTTTCTTCCACTCCGCCACTTTGTGTTGGTCTATCACATAAAATCCCAATAAAATACATTTATGTTTGTGGTTGTAACGTGACAAAATGTGGAGACGTTCAAGGGGGATGAATACTTTTGGAAGCCACTGTACGTTCAAAACGGAATGCATGCTGCTCACACTCAACAGATAAGCCAGTGTTTCCCACACATTAATTTGTTTGTGGTGGTCTGCTACATCATCAACATTGGCTGCCACATATTGATTTTCTATTTTTGGAGCTGTGCGTCCAGTCCTCACTCACTCAAGACTGGGCACCCATCAGTGAATAGCACAATGTTATATATTTCAATACAGTGGATGGCGGTGTGGTTTTTGGTCCGCCAGTAAAACCAACCAAGAGGAGGAGGACCAACGCAGTTAGCTTGACTGTAACTTCCTCTGCAAAGAAGACGGCTGGCCTCATAATTGAGATCAAGTGCAAACAAAGAGCACCGGGGCTTGAAGCCAGTTTTTGTCGTGGCCAAGCTGTGTAATTACATCATCACGTGATGCACTGGGGACTTTTTCCCAAAAGCTATTACTGTGAAAGATGCGTCTGTAAAACAGCTTTAAGTTTCACACCCCCTGCGAAATTACTTATTTTACTGTCAGAATTTTAGCATTTCGTTTCGAGTGTCTAGAAGAGCCGACCAATTACATTTTCTCCCCATTCAAGTTAGCTCAGCGTGAAACTGGAAGTTAGCCCACTTGGCTGTTGGAAGTCTCGAGTGCACATGCTATATTGCACCCCAGCTGAACAGCCACCACCACAATTAAAATTGGAATCTGTGGTAAACACTGTAAGCCATTTCTATTATCGTATTGACAATTGTGTGAGGGACTTGTACTGTATTCAAGGACTAGACATTTACATGTTCACAATAGCGCATGTTCTCTGTTAATAAAGTAAGAGGTGGAAAAATGAGTGATAGGATTGCACCATATCTTTATACCTTTGAATTTGTTGGACAAATAATTCTTTAACAAAAATCTTTTCTTTTCTTGATTTAGTCAATCGGGAACCTCAGGAGGCCCCTTCAACTGACTAATGTCATCAAATCGCAGCAAAAAGTCTCCCTTCCCCTTTGTCACCACCATCAAGGATCTTTATTTCACTCAGTTTTCCATTTAGGATTATAGTCAACACTCCCAAATCCTACCTTTTCCTCAGAAACGAGAGTATCGATACAAAGAACCACATTCTGCTCAATCAAGATTATTGATCAGTCTGTGTGAAAAGAAAGCATCAGAATTGCAGATGGAACAGTTAGCACTGACACTAGTGACACAGCAGAAGGCAACCAGGATTTTCCTTCAGAAGTCTTCCCAGGGACCCTGGAAACACTGCCTAATTTCATTGTGTTGGCAGATAACAGAGGACCAACTCAGGCAGTGCCTGAACAATTTTAGAGAAATGGTTTAAAATTGAGATTGTAAAAAAAACAATTGAGGGGCTGTTCACATTTGCTTTATCTGTCCCGATAGATGTGATCACATGCAGACAGCTTTTGTCCATCAGTTCATATCTGGCATGAACCTGCTTCTCAACCTAAATCTTGAGTGACCACCTGTGATCAGATGTCACTTCACCGCTTAATATGCAAATACCATGTTTGTCACTGGGACAAATGGATACAATGTTTCTCATGCAAAGAAAGAAATATTGTCATGTGTTAAACGTTTGCCAAAATCCACTAGAAGGCTCAAAGCAAGTGTTTTGTAGACGGTGTTTCACAAAGTTTGTAAAGTCTGTGCTAACTCCACAACTCGCATAATTTAGAGTTCGGGAATGTGAATGTGAACAGCCTCTGAGTATCATGGCAGTACTTTTACAAAAAAATCCTCATGGGGCAAATTAAGATGAATGCTTTAGGCAATGCTTTTCCTTCAGAAAAAAGTCATACAGCCTGCTGAGTAAAAAGTCCTAATGAAAACTGCTGGCTGTGGGTGGTGTCAGAACTCTCATTGGTTTGATATCTGAAAATGTATGCAAGTGAAATTGAAGAAGTACATATGGCTAGATATCACCAGGAGTGGGTGGCAATGTAATCTTTAGAACAGAAAGTATAATGAGGTATGGTGGCTCTGTTGACTCTTGTTGGTTTTGTGCTTCAGATTATTGTGATATTTTTCATGTAAAGACTTCTATTGGTGCACCATATACAAGTCTGTCGTTAAGTTCTAGTAATAAAAGAAATCCAACAAAACAAAAAGTGATCATGAAATGTCTTGTATTTTATCTCATGCACACTGTAAAGATATGGAAGACTACCTAAACAGAACCCTGACTCAAAAATTTGACCTTTCTTTAGTTACATATTACGTATATATTGAAGAAAAGCTCAGCTTTTTTTGTTGTTAACTTCTTTCGACATGCATTAGACTAGAGAACTCATTATTTTTACCGTATTACATTTACATTTACATCACATTACAGGGATACTGCAGGTCCTAAAATGTTAAGCTACCTAAATATAAGCTTTTGGCTGGAATTAAAAATTGACTGGATAATGTTTAAAGGTGCACTATATAGTTATGTATAACAGCTTGTTTAACAGAGTGTCCATTGTTCCCTCAATGGTATAATAAAAAACGAGTTTGAATTCCTTCTCAAACTATTTTGTACCCCTTTAAAGTTAACATAGCATTCTTGTATAATGTTGCATTGACTTTATGTGAGTTTTTTTTTTTTTTTTTAAATCAATCACTTCAAACTAAAAAACAAAGCCAACATTCAAGAGTGACATTTTAGTGTGACCAGTCCAAAGCACACCTGTGCGATAATCATGCTGTTTTAAGTGACATTGTTAGCCCAGCTTCCTTTATTTAGATTCAGCAGAAGTTACATTCTGTGAGTCTTTTGTCTTTTGCTTTGTGTGAAGTCTTTGTAGCCAAAGGTGATGACAAAGCAACTGCTGGCATGCTCAACATGGTGTCGTTTTGAGCTGTGTTGTTGCTGAGCATTCGTCATCATCTAATGCCACAGGCTTGGGGCAAGAGCAGAGCCCTTGGGAAATCAATACTTCTAGTCAGTAAATACTGATGTAGTACTATTCTAAGAAACACATTGTATTCGTTCGGATTGGTAAGACTTCAGCCAAGAAAGAGCCATGCCAGAGATGCCAAATTGACTTTCAAGTTGGTCTGATCTATGGTATCAAATGCAGCACTTAGATCCAGTAATAGAAGCACTGAGATAGAGTTTGAGTCCAAAGTAAGTACAGTGTCCTTTACCACTTTAATAAGGGCAGCTTTTTTGGTGGAATGACAGGCTCTGAAAGCTGATTGGAAAAGGTTCCAGAAGTTTATTATTAAGATTGCTGAGACACAACTCTTACCAAGACTTTAGAGAGGAAGGGATGGTTAGATACTGGTCTATAATTATTTAGAGATCTTGGGTCAAGAAATACTGATGTAGTACTATTCTAAGAAACACATTGTGTTCGTTTGGATTGGTAAGACTTAAGCCAAGCAAGAACCATGCCAGAGATGCCAAATTGACTTTCAAGTTGGTCTGACAATAGGCCATGCCATGCGCTAGCTACTGCAAAACTCAAGCGAGCTAAGTGACCTGGTTAGCGGCTGCAATTGACATCAACAGAAGAGGGGATATAAAAACTTAATGGGCCAACTGGACCAAGTAAACAAAACATACTACTTCCATTGCTATTCCGAAGAAGGGGAATGTTGAGTGGCACTTTCGAACTGTTCATAAAAAGTACGACACTGACTTCCCTCCAAAAAGCAAGCTGTGAAAGAGAAAGGCGAGGGAACTAAAATCACAATTAATCAGACTGACATTAAACATAAGAACTCCTTCCAAGATGGAGTGATTATAAAAGAGGCCCTCGTTGAGGCAGCAATTTTTATGTGCAGTACCAAGGGTTAAATTACTCTCTCAATATCAGTTACGCATTGTGTTATATGAACTATACTCAGTATATGTGTAAATGAATTGATCTTTAGTATTTTTTAATGTAGGTAGATCATTTTGACCTGGTCATTTTTAAAGTAGCTCGCAAACTAAAAAAAGTGTGGGCATCCCTGATCTATGGTATCAAATGCAGTGCTTAGATCCAGTAATAGAAGCACTGAGATAGAGTTTGAGTCCAAAGTAAGTACAGTGTCCTTTACCACTTTAGTAAGGGCAGCTTTTTTTGGTGGGATGACAGGCTCTGAAAGCTGATTGGAAAAGGTTCCAGAAGTTTATTATTAAGAAGGTAGCCTGATTGCTGGGAGACAATTCTTACCAAGACTTAAAAGAGGAAGGGATGGTTAGATACTGGTCTATAATTATTTAGAGATCTTGGGTCAAGATGTGTTTTTTAAGAAACAGCATACTTAAAACTAGCAGGGACAAGACTAGACATAAGTGATAAACAGTATGTAACATTGTAGGTCCCAGTGCTGGCCATAGATCCTCAAACAGTTTTGCCAAAAGAGGGTCCAGAGTGCAGGTATTTGGTTTTGAGGATGAGGCAAGTTTAAACAATATCTCAAGAGAGATCATTTCAAAAGTGTGAAAAGCTGAGACTAATGGTTTTTATAATCAACTTTGATAAGGAAGCCAGATATGAAGAGTTTATTTTGGTTCAGTTTTATTGCAAAAGAAACCAAAGAAATAATTTGCATCAAAGGGTGCACTGCTCACAGACTGTGTTTTTTGAGTAAGTTTAGCCATGGCGTCGAATAGAAATCTAGGGTTGTGTTTATTATTGTTTATTAGGTCAGAAAAATATGCTGTTCAAGCAGCATTAAGAGCATGCTTATAATTTAAGTACACTATCGCGCTATGCAAGATAAAAAAAAAATAAATAATTAAAACGACCAATTTAGACCAATTTTATTTTCGCCATGCACGTTCCATTTTCCTGCAGGCCTGCTCTGGATTCAAATATGCTTAACATGGTTGCATGGGCTCAGGCTCAGGGCTACTTGGGATAGGGCTGGGAAAGACTGCTGTGTTGTTAATGTTCTGGTTGTAACTCTTATAAAAAATTATTAGTTTGGGGCACATTCAACCATGCACATTGTAGTTAGAGCGTTTCCAAGTTTCATGGCAACACTTTAAAGTTACCATGTCCACAATTAAAAATCTTCACCATACAACCTCATCAAGGTCTTAATACTTTGGTTACCACATTTGAGGGTTTGGGTTACATCGAAGTAAATTGCACTATGAAAAATATGATTTCCTGCTGCCACTATGGGGGGCTATGACTGTAAGTGAATATTGGCACGTTAATATGGACAGGCTAGGACTCTTACCAAATGTGAATTTTGGGATAGATATGATCATGAATAATGACGTTACAGCAATGTCCTGTTTTATGGTGAATCATCAGTATTTGCCGCAACCAAAATGGCAACGCTGTTCAAAAAAAGCCTTTACTAAGTTTTCTTGCAGAGATGCTGAGATTGCCGTTAATGGGCTTAGAGCTATAGGAGCCATTAGTTGAAGAGACTTACAGTAATTGCAGGTCTAGGTGCAATACAAATGTGTACTGATTTCATGCATGTACATAAAAGTAGCCATCCACAGGCACAGCACTAAAAGGAAAAGAAAAATGTAATTTCCTGTTGCCACCAGGTGGAGCTGTGTAACAGAATATTGGCGCATGTGTGAAATGGGAAGGTTTGGGCAGATATGACCACACAGTGAAGTTACAAATACCCGTCTCACAGCAAAGCATCAACCTTCACAGTGCTGCCATATCCATGTCCTTGAGCAAAAACTCAGAATCTTCACAACACACCACTAACAAGGTGTTAAGTGTTTACTCAACATGTTTAAGGAAGACTGGGTCACTGATTACTGCTGCCACACTTAATTTTGTAATGTGTTTTTGAACAAGTTAAAGCCCTCAGAAAAGCCATTAATTTATTACATTTCAAGAGGTCAAAAGAGCCTTCGCACCAGTTGGTGCTTGGGCCCTAAATGTACAACTGCATACTTTTCAGTCATTAAGCTCCGTGTTTGTTTTCCTATCCTGCACCTTTACTGTTTTGATTAATTGCCCATATAAACCAACAGCAGCAGTTAGATGTATTCTCTTAAAAAGCTCAGATTAACCCACGATAAACTGCCTGCCCAGCACCAACCAGCAGACCGACTAAATTAAAGACTAGCTTGTGAACATATTGGAGCCCCTCAGACTTGGTTGAAACCAAAAACAGATTTAACAGGGTCTGCTGGATATGTAAATCGGTAAACTGTTGCCAACAGCTTTGTCAATGTCACTAACGTCAATGCTGTGCTTATAGCTTGTTCTGTTGCCTTCTATTGGCCGGAAATAAATGAATGCTGCTTTAAAATGTTCAACCCGGTATCAGGCCAGACGGTGTAATAAAACTCCTTGTCAACTGTCACTATCATGTTTGGCCTTGCCTACCCAGATTCAAGATAAAAAAGCACCTAAACTACTCGGTTACATTTAGGAAAGATCATGGTTTTGATTAAAATAACTACCTTTCAAGACAGTCACCACTGACTCTTAGCCTCATACAGGACTCAAACACTAAACACCTTGGTCTAACTCCCAGGAAGGCAGGAATGGACCACTTACTTGAACCACCTGACTTTCTATAACGTCCTCTTGCCACGGTCATCCTCACATGCTGACCTCTAGTGGATCAATCTAGTACATGCTCTGGTGTTGGTGTTTGTGAAAAAAAAAAAAGAAAAAAAAAATAGGCTACTGTTTTCCCATAATGAAAAGATAAAAACATGCAAAAACATTTTAATTTGTAATCCAAATTACACATATACAAGGATTCAGGGTATTAGCTTTCATTTTCAGAGACCACAGCCAAAAGAACAAGAGAAAAAAAACAATCTGTACATACTTTAGTTTATGTTGAGTAGTCAGTTGAAGAGTACTAAGAGAACACTAAGGCAAATCATCAGCAGGCAGAATTTAAAAAATGCCTTTTTTTGTATTTTATCCACCACAGCAGTATCAAGAAGTACCTTTGCTACAAAACACAGACTGATGTCTCCCTTAATTAACAATCAGCTGCATAAGTTACATTGTGATTAAAGCAAAACAAAAAACAGTATCTATCTAAAGTCTAGCATTACTGTACATGTCTTCTCAACAGATGTGAAATACCAAATCGGCAAAAATATGTAACTCTAATGTACAGCTCTGGGTTTGACCAATATCCGCCTCCCACTGATAGAAACACACAACACTGTAAAAGGCTGTGACTCAGAAGGAAAAATGAGACCCATACAGTCTTAATGCTAACACTGGGTTTCTAAATTATAAAGAATTAAACTATTGAGAAACCTAAAGGTACTCAAAAACTTCACAGCAATTTGCCAGTTTGATTTTACAGGTACAGGAAACTACTGCTCTAACGATGTCATATTGAGGAGGTGCAGCGTGTTAACTGTCAAAGAAAATTATTCTGACCATCTCAAAAAGCCTGACAGCAGGCTCAGTCTGTGACAATTAAGACAAATAAATTAAAATATTTCAAGGGAAAGACGGAAGGCTGAATTGTCCAAGCAGAGAAGTTTGAACAGCTGTTTCTAATTTTAATATAGTAACATACAGCACAGGTGTTAGTAAGGTGGGTTGCTGTAATCAGTCATCTTATATTTGTGCTAGTATGATAATTATTATAAATTGTGAACTGGCATTGATACTGTTACCTACACTAACCCTACAGTTACAGTAATACTGTCATTCAGTGGGTGTTTCCTTCTCACAGAGCTTGTTAGAGGGAAACTCACCAGTTTCAGCATCTTTGTATGTGTATTCTGAACCTCAAATCTTATTTTCACTGGTTTGGATTGAAATTTGTCCTGAACATTCTCACGACACTAAGCATACTTGGCAGCATCTATTCATTTAAATAGCTATAATGGTTATTATCATCAAATCAGTAATAGGAAGTTATTTTTGATATATATATTTTAGAATATCATATCTACTGATTTGTCATTTTCTTGCAACCAAATTTTGGTTCTGTGCATTGCTGATGTAGTTCTGTCTCAAAACTTGAGTGCTAGAGATGAATAAAAAATAAATATATGTTACATTTATTTTGTTGATACATAGCTTTCTATCTATCTATCTATCTATCTATCTATCTATCTATCTATCTATCTATCTATCTATCTATCTATCTATCTATCTGTATCTAGATCTTTTCATTTGGTTCGAGTTATAGCTTGTGATGGCTTGGTGTGTTGCAAACATATCATGATGTCATCTTGTTCTCTGTGTCTGGAAAAAAATATTGATCTTAACTCCTCACACATACAATACACATATTCTTCTTCACAATTTTAAACTCTCTGGACTAATTTCTAACACAATCAAGTTGCACTGGAACCATCAAATCAAGGTCTGGGATACACTCAAAATGAAATCGGTTTGGTTGGATATTGCAAAACAGATGGCAATATAACCAGATTTATTAAAAGTGCAATACCAATTATTTTTATCATTAATTGGTTTGATGTGATATGAGATCATAGAGCCCTGCTCACTCAGAAAATCCTAGAAACAGAAGCCAGCTGTCACAAAACAACCCATGTAGAAGTTGTTTTTTTGTTTGTTTGTTTTGTTTTGTTTATTTAAATTTTGGCTGAATTGTTGATTAGTTAAAGTAAGTAAAAGTAAGTTAAATTGTGAAATGATATATTTGTATTGAGCTAAGGAACTAAATTCAATATTATGTCTAGACACACAAAACAGGACAAACTGAGCCATTGCAAGCTATAACTTGTACATTATTCAGTGAATCTGTGAAGCTGTTTAAATGAAAAGATGTTTCCAAGTTTCCTTAGTGTCTCTTGGGTGTTCAGGTTAAATTTCAATCCAAACCAGTGAAAAATAAAATCTCGGTGAGGTTCAGAGTACACATACAAAGATTCACAAAAATGCTGAAATTTAGTTCTGATGGTGAAATTTAAATATAAACTATCTCATCAGCAGCTCATCATTGTCACAACAAGATAAAGACGAAGAAAATAAAAATTTCTTGTACAGACAATGAGGTGTTCACTGGGTAGGTGGAGGTTACAAAGCACATATTTACTGTATGCATTGTGATGTCACATTGTAAATGTGTGAGGATAGTGACAGTCCGTGTAGTCAATGCAGCATTGTGCATGAGTAGCACCGTGCTATTTATACGTTTACAGGTATCAGATTGACTATTCCACTTGCCAAAATGATCACAACGATCAGTGTTATCCCCCACTCTTGGATATCATTTTAAATTAGAAGTTTGATTGTTTATTTATGGATTTAAATTTAGTTAATGTGAACGCAGCCTGCATTATGATTAGGACAATGAGGCTATATTTATTTCCACACTTCCTAATTTATACAATCCGCATCTGCTGGTTGTGAAGATGTACCGGGTGAGCTGGAGAAGGCAGTGTGTGTGTGTGTGTGTGTGTGTGTGTGTGCGTGTGTGCGTGCGTGCGTGCGTGCGTTTTTTAGTCACAGCACTGTCTCACATTTATTATGTTATTTGATTATAGCATTCATACTTTGATGTTATCTGATGTAATCTTGGATTTCAACAAGCAATGATAATAAATTCATTATCGATCAGTTGGTCCTGTCCATTGACCTCCAGGGACGGGAATGTGATGGTGAGAGGGTGCTGAGGAAATACTGATTTCAGATTTGAGTTGGCTGATATCTTTTACATTTAGTAGTAGTAGTTTATGGAATAGTTATGCCTTACTAGTACAACAGCACAAGTACAAATGAAACTACAGCTTTGAATGTTAGTGATAATGTGGATGTATAATTAACGCTGATATAAGGTGAAGTCAAATGTGAGATGTATAATTGATGTAAAAACACAGAATAATGCCTCTCATATTTTATTTCTACAGTCTGCTTTAAGTCATTGCATCGCCATTTGTGCCAAAACGTTTGTATGTTATGTTTAAAAATGAGACCCCAGAACACTAGCTACATAGCTAATGGAGCTAACTAGCTAACAGCAGCAGCAGTTATTGGTTATTGGTTATTGATTTACTGACTCCCATTTGTTTGGAGTATCAATTTACAATTTAAAAAGACAAATATATCTATTATTCTATCTATATATGTATGTATCACAGATAGAAGTGTTCCACTGCCTCATATATGTAATGTTAACAGTTAGAAACATAAGAAAATATCATAAATGCAGTAATCAGGGTGTATGCTACCTTTAAGATCAAGCTTGTATATTTGATTCCGCTAACTGTAAATTGATGTCTACACAGTGTTAAATATTGTAATTTTCTCATTAAATCGAATGAAAAAATAATCTCTATGACACCCAGAGCAGTACAGTAGAGCCATGTTTTTGCTGGTCGGATCATCCAAGACGTCTCATAGTAGGTTTTTGCCTTTTAGAGCGTCCATCCAGTGTGTCTCTGTGGAAAAGACTCACAGCACTCTCAACCACACATACAGGAAATGATGTGGTACCTAAACACCGACACACACACACACACACACACACACACACACACACACACACACACACACACACACACACACACTCACACACAAAACACACTTGTTATCATGGCGTAGTGCTCCTCTAGTTGCAAAACAGTGGAATACAATCAAAACAATGTACAAAAAGGCACATTTGACCCCAGTGCTCCTGTACTGTGAGATTCAAGTGTAAATGAGCATCTGTAGCATGGCTATGCTCTGAACCATAATAGAGACAACATCCCCTCTGATCTCACTGTTCAGCCTGCTGAGGTTTGTTAGCACATGGGCTAATGCTCAGATGATAATGTCTATTGGCCTGAATGCTAGCCAGTGTCAGGCCTTTCAAGGCCAGGAGTCTAATTGGTCCCTAG
This sequence comes from Acanthopagrus latus, assembly GCF_904848185.1. Lineage (NCBI taxonomy): Eukaryota > Metazoa > Chordata > Actinopteri > Spariformes > Sparidae > Acanthopagrus > Acanthopagrus latus. The sequence goes on from NC_051049.1 coordinate 29,184,873, forward strand.
TATCATCAACCATCGCCAAGGCCAGGAGTCTCTTTACAAGCTGTCTCATGGTAATACAGAACTGCTGGTCCAAACCCCATGTTCACCCCATACCCTCTTTTTTTTTTTATTCCTCCCACCACCTCAACCTTGGAGCAAAGGTGGAGAGCTGCTCAGAGATGGTGGGGGTTTAGGTTGTTAATCATCCCCTCCACCATACAGGTCAGCCAGCCTTCGGAAGCGCGGACCCCAGTCACCGAGGTAGTCGTAGTCCTGGTCACCGCAGCTTGAGGAGGAATGCAGGGAGCTGAGGGAGCCAGCAGTGGAGCCACTGCCTTCGTAGTCAAACACCAGGAGGGAGTCGTAGGGTGGGGCAGTGGGGTCGTTGTCAGCTGCTTTCAGGCCCTGAAAGGAAAAACAAAGGAGACTAGACAGTGAGCGCTAGAATTGTCACGGCAAATAACAACAGGGAGGGCATCATATCTACCTCAATGGTAAACATTTTCTTCAAAAAAGTCACTACTTCTAGACTGTCAGAGGACAGATACCCATATCAAATAAGGCTTCATGGACTTTTATAAATCCTTATGAATTAAATAAATATGGAGGAGAAAGCGGAGCAGTTTGAGGAGACAAGCTGTCCTCAGAGGTGAATACAAACAGTGTTTGAAAGTTTGAAACATTTATTTATTCAGTTTATTCAGTAATGAAAATCAATCAATGATTTTTCTCTGATAAAAATCAGTGTAATTGGTTAGGTGGTCTATTGAAGTGTAAAATAATGATGTTTCAGAATGGAAAATCACTGATTTTAACATACATGTTTAAAGGCTGGTTAGTTTTAGTTAAAGGTGCATTTTGCAAGATCTGGACACAATTCAATTTTAAAACATTCATAAAATGAACTAACCCTATCAACAGAAGGTGAAGAAGTTACAGCGTTTTGTTATTGCAGAGATATCGACTGCTAAGCAGCAAGTATGGGCCGTCTCTTCTTGTAATAATACATCTTGACCTGAGGGGTGATAGTGAGTCGCTGTAGCTTCTGTTCTGTTGCAGGAGAAGATGGAGAAGTTGACCTGGCTGGAGGGAACTACCGCATAGAAGTTTACAGCCTCAGTTAGTTATAAAGTAAACACAAAGATAAAGAGGCTCCAGAACAAAACCTGTCATCATCATCTCTAACAAAAGCTGCTAAAAAAGAAACCCCACATATGGGCAGAGAAAAGAAGCAATGTAAAAGGAGGCTTAGACCACAGTGCATTTTGCCAGAGCTTTATGACACTGGAGACAGTAAAAAGATGATCGCTCAACTTTTCTTTAGACCAGTAAGTAACACTTTAATATGTTTACTAAAACATATATTTAGTTTAACTAATGACAACACAAATTGCATTAGCTTGATATGACTGTTTTGTCATATATATTTGTTGTGTGTACAAAAAACGCCACATGAGGATTATAAGATATCAGATTTAGTTTGACTGACTGTCTGGGGTTCAGCAGTTTGGTTGAGTTTTATGTATTTTTGCTCTGCTGTAAATTATTAGCTGTTTCTTCATAACAGATGAATGTAAAAAAAAAAGTAATTGAATGGATGCAGTAGTAGACAGACTATTAGCAACATACTGTAATGACTTGGTATTAGTGTTATGGGATTTATGTAATTTCACTTTACATTTTTGAGGAACTTACAGGGTTTATTACATGTCTCGCTGTAGCAAGGACACTGTGAGATCTTGTCTTCAGTTAAAAAAATCATGATATTCTTGCTCCAGGTATGAAGAAACTACCAGGCCTGCAGAGCTGAGAGATCCTGCTGTATTAAGCATTGGACCAAATGATAGTAACAAGAAAGCCTAAAGTGGCTGAATAATCTGTCTTATTTGTACTTGCCAACCGTGTGGCCCTGTGAAAACCATGTGGCTGTCTATTTTTTCCCCTCTGTTCTGCATCTTTCGGTTATTTGACAATATAAAATTGTTAGTTTTGTACACAACTGTTCCTTACTTGATTGTTGATGAAAGAGGGCAGATACACTGTGATGTATGTATTATGAGCACTGACATCATCAGAGTAAAACAATCCATAAATCCTGTCTGTAATATTGAAATTAAACATTCTTCTAATCATATGTACAGAGGGCTTTACAAAAAATTCCAAACACTACAGTGTTCACACTGCATATATCCCAGTCTGATCATACTACTGCACAGTACAATGAACACAGATCTCACATGTTCTAATAAAAACAATATGTCTGAACTAAACTAACTGCACCACAAAATCTTTGTTTATTTGGAACCAAACTTCCAGTCCAGTGATGAATTACCAGCCTGCACCTTATTCTTAGCTGCAGCCTGTCTGATCAACAAGGTCTCCACAGTAGACATCTGTCTCTATATATTACATCAGCTGACATCTTTGACCATCATCCCGTGACACATTCTCTACACTATTAACTTTTGGACATTCCGTGATGAAAAGGTTTGAACATAACTGTACAGCTTTCTGAATCTAAAACATACATAGTTGCGATCGTGTATTTGTTATAGAATTGCCTTATATTTTAGTATAATTTACATATTCTATATTTATGTTCTTGACTGTTGCAGTAATAAGCCTACTATTATGCACCAGACACCAAGCCAATTTCCTACCTTAAATAAGGAGTGGAATTTTAGTATTACACAGATGTTTTTGTGATTTTTGTAAACACTGTAATAATGTGCTGGAGCCCGGAAATAACAGCTGATATAAGGCCATTTTCCGTGGTGGAAAATCAGCATGCCTTTCCATCCCTGCTCCCTCCATTCCAAGTGAGCGTGTCTTCAACTGCAGGAGACATAGTTGGTGCGCAAAGGTCTCAACTATTGCCAGAAAACTCAGACATGTTTATATTCTTGAAAAAGAACGTGACCATATCTTGGCAGGGGAGTGTAGGTGTAGACAGCTCTCAGCTCTGTATCATGCTTGAAGGAACACACAGCTTCAACTACAAGTTAAAAGCTCACACATAGGTCATGCAGTTACAAGGTCTAAAGAGAGACTCATGAGAAATTCATACAGGAGAGAAGCCAGTGTAAGAACAGTGTAAGAGCAACCCTTTTATTGCGACGGAAATGCAGAATTTCTCTGTGAAAAGGTCTGAAGTCTTTCCGAAGTATTGATATTATCTTGCCAGTGTCAGGTTAAGGGGTTTAAAGGAAAGACTATGGAAGGGGAGGTGGACCCAAACACAGTTACACAGGAGGCAAGATCAGGGGAACAAACAAAAGGGCGAGCTTTTATTTAATAAAAGCTGTTTACAAAAACCAAAAGCAGACAAACAGGGATGAAAAACAAAGTAGCAACCAAAGACGAGACAAAGTAGCAAAGCAAAAATACAAAGTTCAAATCAAAGTCAAAGTTCAAATCAAACATGGAAAAAAATGCAAAAAAAAAAAAAATCCAAAACCTACCAAACAGGAAACAGGAGCATGAGTGTATTAACGAAGGGGAGGAGCACAGAGGAGCAGACCAGGAGGGAACAAGGCTGACAGACAGAGGGAGCCAGAGGGCAGAACACAGGAAAGACTTACAGGACAAGAGACACAAGAGGGCATGCAGGGAACTTAAAGGGCACATGAGGGCGTGGAAAAAACAAAACATGAGACACAGGACATGATACCAAGACATAAATCAAATACAAGAAACCAAAAAACCAGATACAAGAACAAACACAAACAGGAATCATGACAGCCAGGATATTAACAGGAAGTACAATGCTGCAGTGGATTCAGTCAGTAATGCTGTGAGCTACATCTTCACTCCTTTTTATTTAGCCCAGATTTGTATTCATATTTTAGCAAACTGGCCATCTAAGGAAAGCCAATTTTAATTATTAACAGTATTAACGGCAAATTGCAGTACAACTAGAACTGACTTCAACTGCCAGTGTTAGGTGTAATACTTTCAAACTGCAATATATTACATATCAATAGTTACTTTAATTTTAAAGTCATATAATATTTTGCAATATTACTGTCTGCGTAGAGTAATAAACTACTTATTACACTACTTTTTAGTCACTTTTTTTAAAAAAAAGCCCAAATAACCTATATGAAACAACTGAACAGCCTTTAGACAAAGGCTGAAAGTCTGATATGTTATTGGATGGTAATAAATATTTTTATCATATAATTTTTCACATCACTGAAATATTATTAGCAATACTTTACATTACTCTGTTACTGCTAAGACAATATATTACTTAAATGTCTTTCTTTTGTAATGCGTTACCCCCAACACTGTCAACTAGATCAACCTCACACGCTCATTTTGAAACTATGGGTGGGGCCGGTAGAATAAATATGATTCCAAATAATAATAATAATAATATTAAAAGTAATAATAATTGCTATTATTATAATTTTAGGGGTGCTAAAATAAAATGTAGGTGTACTTGAGTTAAGAGTCTAAAATCACCAATGGGAGAAAACATCGAAAAATATTACATTTACACCTATGACCTATGTTCATTATAACTAGTGACTACACATCACCAGCAGATCGGCTGGGTGTTAATCCATTGACTGGCACCTTATCAGTGCTTGCTGAGGCAGGGGAGTCATTTGACACAGAAAACCTTAACACATAAAGCCTGTGTTTTACGTGGGATAAAGAGCATGCACTATAAAGAGCCTCATGTCACAGATCAATCCAAGGAATTCAATGTGCATTATTTCTAAATCAGAGGACATTGTTTGAATTATATGATGAGCAGAGTTGTTAACATTTAGTTCATTATAAATGAACAAAGCCATGTTTGTACCAGAGATTTTCCACGCAACACTGAGACTGAGAAAATAATTTATGGGGGAGACAGAGCCACTGGATCTACCCCAGGATTATACTCCAGTGATCATGTAATATTTAATAAGTGACTGTATAGTAAACCTATGAAGGTATTATAGAAACCCATGTTCATGCTTTCATACCTAAGCAATTTAAGATCTAAAACCACTTCTGATGAGCATTGTTGGCCTTTCATCTAAACATTCACTTTCCCAAAGAAGTGGGGCTTGAAGAAGCATTCACAGGCCAGCCTCTCAGTCCTCTTCACTGACAGTGGGGAGTGTTGAGGAGAAGGCAGGAAGGAGGGATTATTGAGCAGGGTGGAAGAGAGGAGGATTTGGGTCAGGCTGGACACAAAGCTTGCCATGTCTGACAGCTCATTATTCATAGCTCCACTTGGCAGATGTCTTTATGCAGGCCAACCAAAACACACACACTCGCACACACATACAACATGGAAGCAACTAGTGCATGCAGAGCAACATGTTTACACTGATCGACAGGGATTACGCTTCATGCCGAAGATGCCCCTCTGTCTGGAGGCTGTGCATTCAAAATGTGGTAACAATTATGAGCCTTGATAAAGAGTTCAGTCTCTTCAATATGCCTATCTGATTGACTCCAAGGTTCATTTTAATCCATCTGAGACAGTATAACATTTTTAGGCTTAGATCAGACCTGCAATGATGCAAACCAATGACATGTGTTCAAACATGTACAAATACATAGTATGCTAGCCTTCTTACTTAGATTGTACTGGACTTGAGACCGTCTTTCTCAGGAAAATTATAGTATTAATAATGTTTTTCTAATACTTACGTATGATTTATGCTAAATTGGATTTATTTTATTTCCGGCCTCTGTTCTTGGAAAAAAAAACTTTTTACAAGCTTTTTGGTAATTACACTGATTATGCTTCTTCCTGTTAGTACATAATGAGATAAGATAATTTTCTCTATTCTATTATATGTGCACCTAAAAGAATAGTAAATAGTATACTACACTGAAAGCATTTTTTTTCCCTGGCTAACTCATTTTGCAATGTCCCTACTGCCTTGAAAGAGTTGCCAGTGCATCAGTTCTTATGGTAAGCCAGTTCTGCCGACCACCCATAACCACTTCCCCAGTAACCTCCCCAAGAAACTTGTGGATATACTAAGTGTTCACTGTGTTCAATTTTACAGTAACTAAATGGGACACAGCCAAAGAGTTCCCTTTACCTCAAACTGTCCCTTTAAGAGCTGAGGATGGTCTGCAGCCAATCTGTGGGATTAACGAACCTCAATGGATTTACCTCCAGTGAGGGAGCCAGACTGTAGCTATGTCTGAAGCCAGCTAATCCTGACCATAAGCAAAGCTAATCAAGAATAACACATACACTTCACTCTGTGTTTCTCTGCCTCTCATTCCCTCTTGCTACACTGTCTGTTTCTTCAAAAAAATAGTGTTGGCTATTGGTGTGCATCCTCCTGCGAACCACTCACCATCTCATATTAATGACACTACTTGTGTACAGTATTCTGCATACATCCAAGGATCAGACTGAGCTGAAAACCAAATATATTTTAAATCTGAATAATTTTTTGTGTGTACTTTGTGAAAAAAAATCAAAATATCAAATATCACCATATTTTTCACCAAGAAGCTCAAAATTGTTATTGTAATAATTCACAGGGATTGCTATTGAAGCTTTTGCAAAAAGTTAACACAATGAGATTTTTGCTAACTAATCATCAATAATGTGTATATAATGACCAAGTGGATAAAGGCACGTGTAAGAATAAGTAGGAGAGTCTTCTAAGGTAAGAAAATGACTGATCACTTTACTGTATCGCAGCCTTTAAAACCAGGAAAAGACAACATTTATGTCATATCACAACATAACCGTATCCAACATCTAAGATGATATATAGATTTAAATCATAAAATTGGTGACACAGTAAGATTTGTGGATTCCATATTTATTTGTATGTTGTCATACCTCATGGATGAAGTCTCCTATGTCTCCTGGGTGAGGGGCAGCAGAACGGAGAGGGTACTGGTGGTCATGATGGAGAGGCCTCTCATCCATACGTCGGATCCCCACCTTGACACAGTCTGACTCCAGGGCATCAGGCTGCTGCAGCTGACTGAGGTCATAATCCTAAAGACAGACACAAAACCAGTCAATTTTAGCCATATAGCACAATATCCCAAATCATGCTGTATGTCAATGCCAGCATCCTAACGTGCTCTCAATAACCATTTTTGCATTTTGAGGTATAAAACAAAATAAGTTCACTTTCACTGTTTGCCATGGTAGCTTTAGTCTGAATGATAATGTGAATGCATCATTCAATTAGTTGTCAAGACATTTTAGTCTGAACCAAGAAAATCCATCCAGACATGTGGACTCTGTTTGCAAAAATTTTGAAAGGTAAGCATACTTTTTCGTAGTATCATACAGTCCTTACTGAACAGAATTATGTATTATAATACCACAAAAACAGTCTTATAAATGACAAATCATTTCTTAAAAACCTGCTCTACCAAACAGTTGATATCCTCACTTCATGGTAAAAGTAGCGAAATAACACTAGTCTACTTAAACTTGACTATTTGCTATGAAATAATAACTTCAGATCATTCAATGATGTCAATATAATACGTTTTTATGATACAATGTTATTCCATCACAAATATACTGAAATAATATGATACCAATGATTTCTGTACATTTCTGAGATGTTTTCAAAGTAAATCAAGATATACTAACATTTCTGCAATTGAAGGACTATGTGGTTTATTGTTTTCTTTATCTTTTATAAATAACAGATGGATGCTAGATCATTTTATGGAGCAAGGCCATACACTCCACTGGCCCTCCTATGCTAATCTGAGTGATAATGATGACCAAATAGTGGATGTTGATTATTAGCCTCTCATCCGAGAAGCTTCCTCAGTTCTAAAAACAGTTTCCTTGGCGGAGCCAGATGACACCCCTGATTGCATTTCTAATTCTGATTCTAACTGATTGGAAAAGTTAGAAATGCAATGTTTTCTTCTTTTTTGCTAAATTTTCTCTGTTGAAAAGAAGAACAGCAATGTTTAGTATCATACCACCAGAAATAAAGTGGATCCATTCTAAAATAAATAAATAAAATGTTTTGCTGTTTATTTCTTTAAAAAGTTAGATTAACTGTTTTTGGTATTTGTATGTATTTTACTTTTATTAGTACTTTCACGAAACAAAATCTCGACCATTTGATAGAGGCCTATATTTAAAAAAAAGTATTGCCGTGAATAACTGCTTTTCTGTATCGTTACTGTAGGAACCTGCCCTCGTCTCCTTTCCCACAACAGGACATGGGATTTGCAGGACTGTGTCCATCTCACCTCTCACCTACAACCCTCTACACCACAGTGGCCTGACTCCTTCTTTCCCCCCCCATTTTCCACTTTGACACTCCACTAGCAAGAGAACAGCATGTGATAATGGCAATAAACATGTTTCCTACAGAAGAGACAGTCTGCTGAGTTCACGAGTGGAGTCACCCTGGTGGAAGCCACAGTGCCACCTCCTGGTAGGGTTTGGTACAACTTTCAAAGGACAATACTAACTGAATGTGATCTATTTTTAAGTTATACATATTTTCTTTACCTCTAGTACTCGTCTATGAAGCACAAGTTGTCACTATACAAAATCTGCTTTAGCCATCAGTGCTGCTGAGATGTATGTACCTGTGCTGGCGAATTATTATGGCCGATAATTTCTCTTTTGCCTATTAAGCAACTCTGGTAGTGTTTCGTTATATTCTTGTGACAAATGTTGATGTGAGACCATGGTGGATTTCAGCAAATATTTAACCGCAATTTTAAAACTTATTAAACCATTAGTTGATTCAATAAGTAAGAAGTCGGTAATATGAGCTGTGACTTCACCAGAGTAAGTGATGTGACCGGGCCGCCCTCGGTCGGGCCTTCAGCTCAAACATTAAAAGAGCAAGCCTCCTGCTGCTCTTCACTTCCTCTTCTTACTTCTTACTTCTTTCTTCTTTCTTCTTCTTCTTCTTCTTCTTCTTCTTCTGCTCTCTCCACTTCTACTGCTTTTCCTCCCTTCTCTCATCTTGTTGCTACCTCCTTACTTACTTTATCCTGAACACACCTAACTTCTTATTGTTCACATTTAGTTTCATACTTTGCTTAGTTCTTTTTAGCTTTGCTTAGTTTTTTTTAGTTCCGGGACTTAATGATCTCCGGAAATCTGAACCACAAGATTCCTCTTCAAGTAACGTGCCTTTATTTTGAAAATATTCTTTTTGAAACACACAGACGATATTGTTTTTGTTTTGTTTTGTTTTGTTTTGTTTTTTCCTTTTTCTCCTTTTTCTTTTTTATATTCTTTTATATTGTTAACGTGCCGTATTCAAAGCCAAACAAATCTATTTTTGTTTTCTCGCGTCCAGTGACAGGGAAGTCCATCCGGCCGGCGTTTCTTTCTCAGTTATTTTACGCAAGAAGTCAAGCAAATATATGCTCGGAGCTCCATAATCACCAACTACACCAACTGATCCCTCTCTTAACCATTACAAGTTGGGGGAGTTTAGCTGCTCAAGAGGCCGTGAAGAAACACGGCCTACAGCTGAAAGCAGAATTATCAGCCAACCGTGGCCGGACTGCCTTCAGCGCTCTCAAGCGAGACATTTCGCTCGGCAAGAGAAGTGTCCTCGTTCTGCCCGAGACGGCATCACCTTCAGCGGTCCCGAAGTCGACCGAGTACTCAGACCGGATCCCCGCTGGGCCGATAAAGCTACGTCATCGGGGAAGCCGCCTCGTCACCATCCAGTGACAGACACTACAGCTGCATCCAAGCCAGGACGGAGCTGATTCAGGAAGTCCAGATCCCTGAACCTCTCTTGTTCAACAGAGCAGTCTAAAACTCCACACATGACAAGAATCACACGTGAATGAGATCAGAGTTGGTGTTGGTGAAGGCTTATATGAAGAATATATATCCTAAATTCAAGGACACCTTCCATATAGTCTCGTTAGAAATTAATCCTGAGTTAACGGTCCGTAGGTTGACATCCACCATTGTCTGAAATTTATCCAATCAATAATTCATCCCCCAGTTTTTTGTCACCCGTTTGAATCATTACCTCATGTCATTTAGCCCACATTTATTTAGTTAATAAACATATTTAATCTTATGTCATGTCTGTGCATGTTTAATTAGAAGTGGAAAATCGATGGGATCGTGGAAAGGATTCACTTCTTCAGAATAAGAGATTACACATAGCATCTGAAATTCAATAGATTCACTAAGACTGATGATTTTTCTGTCCGAGCCAAACTTGGAAAATTAACCTATAGTTGGACTAATTACCTCTGAATTAGTCTATAAATAAACATAGGAAGTGGCTCTGAGTGCATGTTGTTTTAAATTTTCTTTTTAAATTTGGACTCATCCATGTGCATGGAATTTAATATTCTGCCTTGTAAGACAGCTTGGGTGGTTTTATGAGAAGTTTTCTTCTGGAAAACCTTTTAGACATGTAGGTATTTAGGTGATATATACATGCGTTTCCAAAAGGTTTGCAATAAAATGCTGAGTTGCAAAAGTTCAACTCAGCATTGCAGTTTGGGTCATTGCTTATAGTCATGTCATGTCATGTCATTGTCTGTAACAGCTTATCCCTTTCCGTGGGGTCGCGGGGTGTTGCTGCTGGAGTCAATCCCAGCCTTGTCTCAGGGCGAGGGCAGGGTGCTCCCTGGACAAGTCGCCAGATCATCGCAGGGCCAAAGCTTATAGTATATAGTATATTATACATCATAGTTGAATCCTTTATGTATTGTGTGTATGGGGCAGAATGCTGACATCTGGAGTGGAGGACTCATCTGGGGAAGATCTGTTGAACATTCTAGAAACCTTGTCTTCAAATTGCTCCCATTCTCACAATGTTCACTCAAACAGCGAAATGATGATGACAATGATGACAATGATGATGATGATGATGACAATGATGATGATGAGTTTGTGCAACAATTTGCCACTGGAAGCAATTGGACAAATACATTTGGATTAGTTTAAATGACAGGAGCGCCGACCAACTGCCGTATTGATTCCAATTAAACAGAGAGGGAAAATATCTGGAGGCAGGCAAAACACATCCACTTTTCTTAACTGCTTCACAAGACACATTTTCAACAATAAACACACAAAGAGCTCATTAGACTCTTGTCGTCTCAACCATATCACTATCATTGATAACAGTTACTGTTCTTGAGGGAGAAACATGGTAATGTAAGGTGAGCCTCAGCTAAAATCTCTGTAAGACACAGTACACAGCCGCAAGATACACAACTGTGATGTACAAACCATTGTGATGAGGCAGCGTTTGTTTGACCCCACTCCCACTATTATGGCCAGGTCTAATCAACAGTATGTCAGACAAAATGTGAAGCGATGAAGCAGAGACAAAATAAACTGCACTATATGGGTGAAATCACATCAGTACCACAGCGTCAAGTTTAAAGGGGCTTTCCCCTTCCTTGTTGGTTTCTCTTCTGTTCGCTGATTCTCTTTGCTGGATATTCTATCATATTTTATCTCCAGCTCCACCACTGATTCACTGTTGGCCTGGTGTGTCAAGGCCTTTGGGCACAGCGGAGCTCAATGCTAACACCAGCCTGACAAAATGCTCACAACACAGTAACACTGCTAACATGCAGGTTCAATGTCTATCATGCTCACCATTTTAATAAGGCTGCTAATCAACTTTATACAATGAGTACGGCTGAGGCTGATGAGAATATTATCAGTCAAATTATTTGCCCATCTGAAAATTTCACAGTATTTTTATACTTTCCCAGTTTGTCATCAGTGTTTGTACATAAGTTTGTTTCCATCTCTCTTGTAAATGTTAATGTTCTAAGTAAAAACCATGACCTGCTGAAAAATAATTATCGACCAAACAGGACACTAATGGGCACTAAGACCTGTGCAGACCTGGCACATACTGAAGTCAGAGAAAGGAATTGGTAGAAAATATTTGTTTGTTTCATGAGTCAGGAAACAGCGAGCAGACAGTAAAATATTCTGGTGCTTTATGGCAGATGATCTCCCTATACATTACCTGAGGTGTGTATATGTTTGAACAGATACAGTGTGAACTCACTTCCTTTCACAGACTCTGTAATAAGCTGCTGTAAAAAAAAAACAAAAAAACAAAACAAAACAAAACAAAAAAAAACACCCACACACACACTCACACACACACACACACTAGTGAGCTGGGTAAATGAGGGTTGAGAATTTTTCCCAGCAGAAGTGTAGGACAGCTTGAGCTTGGCACCAGCAGACCAGTTGTGAGGAGGGCCATAGGAAATTGTTCTCCAACAGAAAGCAATTAATCCTGTTTTGAGGCTTTTGTATTATGCTTAATCTTAGCTGGAAGACAGATGATTGAAAACTGTAGAGAGCCAGAGTGTGTCTTTTATGGTTTATTTCTGGAATTCTGTGTGTGCATGAGTGCATGGGAGTGGGAGTCTTTGCGTGTTAAAGAATGAGCCCAGTGTTAGTGTATATACATGCTGTTCATGCATGCTCTTCTGTCATAACCGTTATAAGGTGAACACAGAATCAAAGCAACCAATCACAGGTAATGTAACACTAACCTGTAGTCAGTTTAGCCATCAGAAATAACAGACTGAATAAGAGTAAATGGATTTAGATTGTGCTTTTCCAGTCTACTGATGGAAGTAGTTTACAATGTCACATTCACCCATTCACACACATATTCATACACTGCCCTGCAAGGTGCCAACTGCTCATCAGGATTCACTTGGGCTTCAGTATCTTACTCACTGACATGCAGCCAGGGTAGTCAACAAATGGAAACCAGCAATCTTCTGGTTACTGGACAACCCACTCTATGTCCTGAGCTTCAGCCATCTCTGATCAGCGTTTACTCCTTGTGTGTGTGTGTGTGTGTGTGTGTGTGTGTGTGTGTGTGTGTGTGTGTGTGTGTGTGTGTGTGTGTGTGTGTGTGTGTGTGCGTGTGAGCGTGCGTGTTTTAACCTGGTCCTCCTCTCCACCTCCCTCCTCGTCATATTTGAGGATGTTGTCTCGGACATCGTCCTCTGGGTCAATGAGGAGCTGCTTGGCCTGACGCTCTTTATCCCTTCTCTTCATCCACATGATAAACAGCAGCACCAGCACTGTGGGACAAGTGTGACAACAGATGATAAGGACACTATTTAACATAAGGGACAATTCAGTTAAAAAAACAACAACAAACAAAACCAACCTTTCTACAGAAAGAAAGCCGAAAATGTTTAGTACACCTCATCCTTGCCATTTTTTACAGCAGAAATAAGTGCCTTTGGGATGGCACTAGAGAACAGTCCATAATTGGGACCTTAAATATACTTGGCAAATATTTTGGATTTCACTCCTTTGTGATGCAATACTTGCATGCAGGTTGGTTGTGAAAGTGACACTAACTACCACCCGCAGAATCATAATAAATATTTTTGCAATTGACAAGCAATTATCTTGTCCTACCAGTGTCATTAAAAGGGATGCTTGTAAGAAGACCAAAAATACACAGTTATATTTGGAGATAATGCAAAAGTGGATTATCTGGCTAAAGTAGCAAAACTGAGGAACTGTCGGGGTCAGAAGAAAAAAGTCAGAATCATCATCTGGGTAATTGATAGTCATTAACAAATTTCATTGCAGTGCAGCCACCACATTATCTGACTACATTAAAAGCTAAAATGCCCTTATACATATCAATTTACTTTGTAATATTACACTGATCAGACACAACATTATAACCAGTGATCAAGTGAATAACATCTCATTTCACTGCAATGTTCTGCTGAAAAACTTTGTTTTGGTTGACTAGGTGCATGGTCGACATGGTGCTTGGGTGGCTAGTGCATCCAGATGAATGCCAGAGCCCAACAAACACAGAGAAATCGTCAAGTTTACTCGAGGTGTTTCATCAGGTCACCGTTGGTACTTCCGGGATGGGGAAGTCTATGAACAAGACTATGGGCCCTCATTTATCAAACGAACTTACGGCAGAAAACCGCGCGTTCGACCATTTCCACGCAGACTTTGGTATTTTTCAGTTTGGACGTGAGCGGAAGCCACAATCAGATCTCACGTCAGGTCTGAGCTCACAAATCTGAGTCTGTGGTTTGCGGTGCACAGGTAGACACTAGTTGGACCAAGCAAGTGCCCTTTTGAAAGGTTTTTATGTGTGTGTGTGTGTGTGTGTGTGTGGCCCATGCTGACATGATCATCTATAAGCGCTCGTCGATTAAAAGCGTGTGATAATAATGAACCAATTAATATTCCCTCCACCACCCACACACACCTTTGTCAACGTGACCGCACAGAGCGGACACAAACGGAGGCGCGTTGTAGCAGCAGACAGTGCACAGCTGCAGCCCAAACACACCTCCTCCCCTGCCCACCAGCCAGGTAACACATAAATGAACCGAGACGAGTGTGTTGTTTGCCCCTTAAGCCTCAGTTGCCAAGCTATCACTTGTATTTATTTGTCTCTGTTGTGAAGTAGCCCGTCTCAACGCCACACAGCTGGGCATAAACTAGCCGACTGCTCACCTGCCTAACAAGCTAGATGCCACTCAAAATCAGTAATAGATATGACATGATGATGACCACCGGTAGAGTTTGTCACTATAGCATGTGAATCTATCAGTATACTTAAGATGAATATTTAGTAGATTATTGTGTAGGTTTACATTAGGCTAAATAATTAACACTTGCAGTGATTTATTTGCTAAATGACAAACAGGCAGTCTATCATTGTAGCTTGTAACTTAATTTATAAGATATTGACATAAATAAATATGCAATTACATTCAACATGTGCCTGTATTGTTTTTTTTTTTTTTTTTTTTAAATCTAACTATGCTATAATAAGGCAGCCGTCCCTTCTACATGCCGCATAAAGTGCTCTTATTTTTCACTGAGCACCTGCCCCCCAAAATGTCTGTGCATGCCACTGCTGAAAATAATTATTAAACAAACCTCAGCTGTCGGTAAGCATAAGCAGTCACATATTTAGAACATATCAAAACAGATTCTTGAAACAAATTCAAAAACAATGATACCACTTTTGTGTAAAATAAAACAATATGATAGGCTATCAAGCCGAACATGACAACTAATTAAGGGAATACCTACTAACCCTGCTACAGAGCAGGAGCGCATAGTGCGCACACACACGGAGCGCTGCTTTGGGTTGCTGAAGGGCAGGTGGCTCTGTCTCGGACCAGCAGGGGGGAAACGCTGCTGTAAACCCCAGAGAAAGTGTGCGATATCATTTTGGCCTGTTCACTTTTGCACAACATTGCATTAGTGAATGGAGTGCCCTTTGATGTGTTCAGCCAGATGAGCCAATGCCCATGGAACCGTGGCCAGCACAGCCTCCACCGGGGGCTATACGGAGGAGACAGGACCTCATTCATCGCTTTTAAAACGTGAAGTATACCTTAAATTCTTGCAAATGCTCTGCAGTATTTAATCAATAATGTTAAGTATTCTAGGTGAGATTGTTTAAAGGCATACTAAACACAGACAATGGACAACATTTAGTCATTTAAACATTTTACTAAGGCTTTTTTAAAATTGTTTCATTAATTTCTTTTAATGTGTTATTTATTGCCTCGAGTGCCATGATTGCCCATTGGTTGATTTTCTTGAAGGACACTGGGCTAATCCAATGAAATCTCTCAGCCCTCCTCCACACTCCTATCTCTGATTGCATTTTAGATAGCCATAATAGCATTTCTCCTAGTCAAAATTGTATTCTCACTAGTCAGAATGGTAATTAAAGATGTCCGCAATAATATTCTTACTAGTAGAAATGTTCAAGATGTCTACAACTTTGATTGTACTAGTCAAAACTAAATTTAAGATATCTAAAAATCCTTAAAAAGTATAAGTGGCCGTTTTAACATTTGATAGTTAGACTGGATATGTATTGCCGATATCTTTAATTCACTTCTTCCTAGTCAAAAATAACATTTCAAATATCCACAATGACGTTCTTCCTAGGACAAATGACGTCACTTTTGCCATTCATGTGTATTGGGCTTTCAATTTCAGATATCCACAATTACATTCTGGATATCTAGAATGAACATTCTGGATATCTGCAATTGAATTCTTACTAGGAAAAACTCCCACTTCGGATATCTTCAATCCAATTTTTACTAGTCATAATTTTCATATCAGATATCCAAAATGCATAACTATGTACTTTTGAATATCCAAAAATACACTGTGACTAGTAAAAATGGCATTACGGATATCCACAATCTGTATTATGACTAGTAAAAATGCAATTGTGGACATCTGTATATATATTGTGGATATCCGTAATGACATTTCTGTCCCCGTCAGGATCAGGCTGGAGTCTGGTTGGCCTCCTCCAGTCTGCCTGATGCTGTGCCAAGTGCAGCAACATGCTTTTTGGTGGCCAGCTTTAAATCCGACCACTTTTTCTTGACCTAAATGTAAAGAATTGCCTTGATCGACTAGCAGGCATAAGTTTTTAGGCTGCGAATGAATAAAAGATTCATTTAAATCGTTAGGCATAGGTTAAGTTATTGAGAACTGTATTCAAACCTCAGCCTGAGTCCATTCCTCTACAGCAGCGTTGTTGACTGTCTCCATTATCCTCTTCCACAGCGTTTTTATGAGCTCCTTTTGTCATGGTGCTGCTGGACAGGGTTCTGTTTTGCTGTGTTTTGTTTCTTTTTCTTTTCGTATTCCTCTATTTCCTCACCTGCCCTCTCCTCATGGGTGTGGCCAAGGGCGTGGAGACAACAGCGGAGTAGCGCACCTGCCTTCCATCATCTCATCACCTGCAGTCTACATACCCCGGTCTCCCCACTACTCGGTGCCAGATTATTCCGTAACCAACGGTGATCACTAGTGCCGCTATTTAAGGGCATAACATGTTAATGACGATCGAAATCAGCCGCCGCATTTATCAAGACCCGATAATTCGTACACTGAGATTGGTCAGATACAAACGTTTCATAAATCACACGTGTGTCCTGTCATAAGTTGAATTCTGCACTCAGATCTGCACCCGTTTTCATGCAAGATTGAAATGAATGTAACGACATCTGTGCACATTTGTGACGTCAGATTGATTTCCATCAGCTTTGGTGACTGTTTAAATTATATAATTTGTTCTTTCTCATTTGTGTTTATTCACCGCGAAAAGCCAGATTACTTCACTACACAATGAGAGAGTTTGTGTGTCCATTTGTTTGAATTCAGTTCAAATATCACTATCTGGCACTCACAAGAGACGTTTTCCCCTCTCCTCTCTATTATGTCTAAATGAATTAAAGTAGGCTACCTTTCTTATCCAGTTCCATTCAGCAGGCAACATTATATTAACATGGCATAAACACTGACTAGGTCTCCTCTGTGGATGATTGCTTCAGGCTGCTCAATAATTGGAGGTGAAGACAAATCCTCTTTTTAATCCTGAGTTCTAAAAGTTCTAAAGTAATCTGAGCTCTTCTCCCGTCAGTAAACAGCTACACATCAGAACATAATCTGATATTTATTTCTCAGGTCTGACTTTAGTCACCCACACTGTAGCAGCCCCTGAGCAGCAGCTCCTCCCCACCAAAAATATTTGTTTGCTTGCTGTTAAGATTGAATGTATGGGTCAAATCACCATTAGCTATCAAATTACCATCTGTATACGTGTCCTTTATTGTTTATGCCACTTGTGTGCCACTGTTTCCATAATATGGTGTTTGCCCAAAACAGATGGCAGGATTGTGCCACAACAATGCATGCGTACATAATAATTTGAATCGAATCGAATCGAATCGAATCGAATCGAATCGAATCGAATCTAATCTAATCGAATCTAATCTAATGTGACAACAGCATGTGGTGTATCTTGGTCCATACTTGTTGTTATGTGCAGCATCCTTGAGTGCTATAAAAAAAAAAATGCAATGCACCTTTAAATAAAATGCATGTTTATTACTTGTTTGTTTGTCAAATGCTTAAAATGTGTTTTGAGCTGCTGGTTTTACTGTACTTGTTGTAATGCTTATGTGATATAAAGTGTTTTGACTAAGCTGTGACACTCAGCGCATTTACATGACACTCACTAGGTTAGTTCAACTATGATCAGATTTTTAAGATGCATGTATACACCTTAGTCTGACTAAAATCGGACCGGATCGGATTTCTCATAGTCAGATTAAAACACCTAGATTATTGATTGATTGATTGATAGTCGCATTTCTCTTGCATGTACACGTTCCATCAGATCGACTCTGAGCTTTGCGTTCTGCGCAGGCTTGAGATTTTTTTCTCGGGGTTGTGAGCCTTAAGTAGAAGGATGGCGGCAGCGGCATCATTCCTCCGAAATAACCACAAGCAAGAGAGCCATTGTGCATCAAACTATGGCTGTAATCCGACTAAGATGTGTACGTAAACATACTGAATGGGTGCTCATTATTCATCAGTCCAAAACAGTAAAGAATAAGCAAAAATTGGCTCCAAAATTGAATAACAAACTACAGAAAAAAGCAAACGATTAAGACAAATATTACAAAGATTGTTTGAGAGAGGCTGCTAAATTCAGAAAACATGATTTGAGTTCAGCTCAGCCCAAAACTGAATATGGTGCCATGTTTCCTGTGAGCCTGACTGCAGGAAAGTTTGGCAGAGAAAAATGATGGGAGTGTGTGTATCCATTCACCGTATTATGAGAGATTTGACAAAGCATGTGTGGCCGTACGATGCATCATCTGAACCTGATAAAATTGAGTTGCTCCATATGAATGTGAACCCACAGGTTGGTAATCCCACATGGGATTACAACTATATGGCTAAATGTGTGAGAGAATGGTCTGAATTTGCTGATGTAGAGCAAGAAAAAGATGATGAAAAAAAGTGTGATTGGTTGTTGGCTGATCTGAAATGCATGATTGAAGAAAGTTTTGGCTACATGGCATCTCAACATTTACACAGATTGGAGAAAAGGCTGGATGTGGGAAAGGCTGTTTTTGAAAAGATTCAGCAGTCCCATCCTAAAGATACAGAGGCTTTCACGAAAGCAATGTTCTTTGCAATTGAAGTACCTCTCCCAGAACACATAACTCATTTGTACATACCAAGCCTTTGTCCAAAAGTGTTAAACAAAAGAGAAATAGAGGATGAAAAAGCCAGGGACCAAGCATAGAAATGATGATTTGTATATTGAAGTCACAGCTCTCATGGAGGAAGAAAGGGAAATCAGTGTTTGCAGTCTGGCCAGGATGTTGCTGCAGTTAATTCTACTGAAGAATACAAAAATGTATGTCACCCATATCTAAATACACAAGATAACTTGATCAGTGAGCAATTTCTATTGATGGGTCTCTCAGGGTGTAGGTTGTCTGTCTAATTGTCTGAAAACCAACAAACATTAATCCAGGATTCTAAAATCCAACCACATGTCATCGTTGCCGTAACTGCAGGTTTTGAACCAAAACAAGTCAGTGAGATGGTGATAAAATGCCATTCTTTGATACAGAGCGCCACGGACAGAACACACACAGTAACAGCCTTGAGAAATGGACTGTTTATGTTAAAACTAACATACTCTTCCATGGAGCAAATTTGTTTCCCTCCACCTACCCCCCTTTTATCTCAGTTTGGACCCCAGACAGAACTTCCTGAGGTACCCAGTGCTTTGTGGGCCAAACACAAGAACCATGTGAGATTTGTGACATCTGCTTTGCCTCATAACATGACACTCAAAGCTAATGCTAAATTGCCAATGGTCAGACAATACCATTTGCCATACAGATCAATTGCAGGAATTGAGGGTGTAGTTCACTCCCTATTGAATCAGGGTGTATTGATAGAGAGACAAAATCTGTGCAACACTCCGATTTTACCCATTCCAAAACCAAACTGACCTGACGAGTGGAGGTTTGTACAAGATTTGTGATCTATAAATAACACTGTAGTTCACAGCTCCAATTGTGCCTGATATCAATTTCATCCTTGCATCATTGCCCCCAGATTTAAAGTACTACGCAGTCATTGATTTATGTTCAGCCTTCTTTTCAATCCCGTTGCATCCAGATAGCCAGTATCTGTTTGCATTCATATTTAAAGGTCGGCAGCTGATCTGGAACTGCTTGCCACAGAGTTATGTTGAAAGTCTGACAGTATAGGCTGCAGTGGCGAGATGTGATCTGCAGGATTTGATCTTCTCTGGTGGAAGTACTCTGTTGCAATACACTGATGATTTATTAATTGCGTCTCCATCAAAAGAGGCCTGCCACACTGACTCTGTTTTGTTGCTGAAAAGACTGACTGAGTGTGGCTGCAAGGCTTCTTTACAGAAACTGCAGTATTGTCATCCTGAGGTCACCTATCTGGGTTATGTGTTGAGAGACGGTCAGCGACTGTTGTCTCCTGAGAGAGTAAAATCGAAATCTATGTGAGGGAGAAAAGTGGCTGCTGTTGCAATCATGCTAGATAAAACTGCTCCTATTGTACTGGCCAGTGACTGTTTTGTACATGTTCCACATTCAGTGCTACACATTTTGAACACTTCCGCCACTGCTGATCAGACTTGAGGCAGAGCAAGGTGACCAAGGTCAGGAGACACAGAATGAGAAAACAGACAAGTCTCACTGTGTGTACGAGGGCTCTCGTATTCAATCCAGTAATTTTATTGTCTCTTGTGGGGCAGTCAACATATTGGTGGAAGTTATTTAAAGTTTTGTCCAGTGAGGCATGATTAAAATCACCTGTAATAAACATGAATGCATCTGGGTGCTTGTAGTTTTGCAGCAGCGGAGCTGATGACTTCACAGGCCACCGCTGCATCAGCTGACAGGGGGGATGTAAACAGCGATAACAATGGTAGCCGTGAATTCCCTCGGTAAATAATACAGGTGCATTCCCACAGCCAGCAGTTCAATGTCCGGGGTACAGAGCCATGCCTTCACGTTGACATGTCCGGGATTGCACCACCTCTCACTCACATTAAGTGCAAGCCCGCCACCCTTCTTCTTCCGACTTTTTAAACAGTCTCTGTCTCCCCCGTACCAAACTGTAGCCAGGAACCTCCACGCTGTTGTCTCTGGGTCTTCACCAACGCTGCAAGTTCGTCCGTTTTATTTCCCAGAGCCCTCACGTTTCCCATTATAATCGCCGGGACCGCTGACTTATGTCTTCTCCTTCTCTCCCTCTGTATGGCTCCAGACCTGCAGCCCCGACGTCTCCTCCGTAATTCCTGCGGGACCTCAGGTCTGTCTCTGGGCAGCAGCACAGGCTTAGACAGCGCAATCAGCTGTTCACGCGTGTAAACTATGCCCTATTACCGGCGAGATTCTCAGTTACAAATATTAGAAAAAATAACAGAGGAACACAGGGATTTGCAGCAGAAGACAACATCATGCTGCCTTATGATCGTGCTAATAACCTCTTGGAGAGAAGCAAGTCTGCATCCCTGCATCTATTTTAGTCTGATAAATTGAATAATACGCCTTCAGAAACCTAGATGATTACGATGTGTTGACATATTGTATTAATCAGTGTCAATGCAGTGTTTTATATGATTCTTTTAAATGGGGTCTATGATTTGTTTTTTTAATATATCACAGTTTCTGTATAGAGATAGATATGGTTTTTTCAGGGCCGATACCGATAATTAGCAGTCAAGGAGGCCGATAACTGATATTTGGAGCCGATATTCATTTGCAGTAAAAGGGAAAATGTTGGCGTCAACACTTTGAATAATACAAACTCCAAGACTTAACTTTGAGTGTTTTTCCACATAGATTTAAGTCTATCCATCCGCAATAAGGGTTTGAAAAAAAGAGAGAGACTTAAAAGTGGGGCCACATGCTGACATATGCTCAACTCATCATGCTTAATTTACTCCAGCATTTGGGAAGCCTGTAGTTGATTTTATTATGTAAATGTTTTATTTTACCAACATGTGATAGCAGGGACACTGTCATTCAAAACTAGCCTGCTACATTACTAATGGTGAATGTAACTATAGCTGAAAAAAATAGTACAATAACGATAGAGACTATTCATCCCTGAACATCATGCAGTTCATGTAGGCTTTATGATGCAGTTGCATGATGTCTAAAGTCTTGAACAGCAATATTCTGCTCCTCTCTACAAGAAACTGTCAAAGACAGCTTCAGGACACACAACATGACAATATATCATTTTCTGCTGCATGGAATCTCTCAGTCAACACAGAAAATTACAATTAAAATAACTTGGTAGTTAAACAGCCATTATTGCCCTACAGTTTCTCTCAGACGGTGCTTTGCTGTCAGTTTCTGCAGCTTCTCATGTGGCTCATGTGAGCCTTCACCTCAACGTGCTTCCCTGCAATAAAACTGGACTGAATTGAGTTTATTAGGTTTTTACTCTCTTACTCACACACACGGACTATTTCCATATTGATATTAGCGAGTGATTAACAGGCTCGTCTGGAGGGACTGCGAGCGAGCAGAGCTGCCGCTTATGTTTATATAACGTTAACGGGCTCACAGTAATGTTACTAGTAGCTGTGAGTTGTAGAGGACTGGGATGTTTATTACAGTTTCGGGAGAGTCTGCTGCCTTAGCTTACCTTCGGAACCAAGCCCCTAGGAAAAATACCGGGCTATGAATCCAGTTTTACGTGGTGACTAAACTTTTTCTCCTCTCCACTGTGTGTGTGGGCACTGTGCATGCACAGCTTTCACTTCTGTTACCCGCTCTGCCTGTAACCAATCAGACGGTGCTGTGGGTGGGACAATGCTGGAGACAGAGTAGGGGCAGCAGACAGAGAGGCTCAGCTGCATCACAGCCAAAATAACCCAGTTTTAAATTGATCTCTTATCGGCCGTCGGATAAAAAAAACGCTTGTCACCCTCACCTGCTATCGCTATTGTCGTACCGGGGGGGGGGGTGTCGCAATCATCGGACCGGGGGGGCAGACGGATGGACGCACGCTCATCACCCTCACCCGCTACAAAGCAGCTAATATTGAAAATAGCTATAGTGGTGCTGAGCTAGCAGTATAGCGGTGCTGCGCCACCGTTCCATTGTCTGGGGAGAACCCTGACATGAAATTATGTGCAGCGGAAAATTCGGGAGAAGCAGCCGCTAGACGTGTCTCTGTTGACCAAGAGTGAGACATTGGCGAAAAAAATCAAACTGAGCTTCAGCGTCTGTCCGAGGAGGACAGCAACAGGGCCAGGCTGCCTGGTGGAGGGAGGAAGAAGGCTAGTGAGGAGCTTGAGATAAACATGCAGGGTTGGCTTATGAGCAAACAGGCACACCACGAGAGAGTGTCCCGTAAAATGATCAGGGCCATGGAGAAACAAATGTGCGCCACCATGAGTGACAGCAGAGATGAGGAGTTTGCTGTGAGTGCTGGTCGGCTGAATAATTTCCTCCGCTGCAACAACTTCACTTGCAGAGGACGTACAACTATTGCCCAGAAGGAGAAGCTGGCGAAGTTTGTGACATTTTCATCTCGGATTTTTGAGAGGAAGGAATTAAACGCCTGTCCCAAATTGCCGCCTGGTCCCAAATAAACGTCTTACGTCAAGGCTAAGCTAACTGTTTGTGTGAACCTCGTAAGGAGGCCTTCAATATATCTGTGTTTACAGACTAAGTATCTCTGACCTGTTTTACCTCTTAGTCCTCTGGTCAAAGGGGAGATATTCTGCGTCACCCCCCTTGCTATGTTATTGAACAGATAACCATATATGGAAGCACTTCCTCCTGAAGCTGTAAGATATAATTTGCACACTTGGGGAAGACTGGTTAGGTTTGTCATGGCAGCACTCTGTGTAGACAGACGTGATGTTATGTTGCTCCTCCAAGATCTTGTTTTATAAACTATCTCAATCTAAGCCATCAGTGTCTCTGAGTCTTCTTCATCTCTCCTGAACGGTCAAGTGAGCCAAAATTCCACAACAAACATAATTTTGTCTCAATGTCTACCTAACCTGGTCTCAGCTTTGGTGATTGACAATGTGATCTTGGGTCTGGTAAGCCAAAATCCCCCTTTCTTCTTAAAGTCGCAATATTTGCTAAATTTAATCTGGGCTTACTTCCCTTCTCATAGTTTAACTATACTATGATACCTATTGAACATGACAGGTGGTATTGTGATTGGCAACAACATCAACAAATAACTGTCTTGAGGGGCTACAATCATTTTAATGACACTGACCTTTCCCCAGTATACTCCTCCAAAGTCGTTTTAATTTTTTTGTTCAGTAGGGGCAGCTCTCCCAGATCCTGACCGAGTCTCAGTCCCAAATATTTCATACTCTCAGTCCATCATATGTGAGTAGCATGGGGCAGATAGTGGCTTAGCATCAGACTTATTCCAACTAAGAGTGCAGCCTGAGAATTCAGAATAGGACTAAATGGTGAATATCAAATGTACTAATGAAGTAAGTTGGTCAGTCACCACAGCTAACATATCATTTGTGTAAAGCATTAGTTTGTGGTCCTGGCCACTGCCCCCAACTCCCATCATGTTACAAACAACAAACTTTTAGGAAAAATATACAACATAAATAACAGGATTAGATTGCATCATTGACGGCTCCCTCTAGGAGGCCAAAAAATTGTGAAATAACAATATCAATAATATGACATCTTAACCCACTTACAAAAGTATGGACCAAACGTTAACTGTGATAAGGTGGAGAAAAGAAAACCTATTCAACCTAATGAAAGGCATTTTTTCTGTCTAAGGACATGGTAGCTATTGGCATATCTTTAGCCCCTTTGTCAGTATTTTGAAATCCAAACTGAGCAGTCTAATGGGTCTAAAAATAGATGTGTAACACCGTGGAGAGGGGTGTCTTGTTCTGGGTTTTTTAGTCTTGTGACTTCCTGTTTTATTTTGAAAAGTAACTCTTATCTTGTTTCAGGTCACTTGCCCTTCCTCATGTGTCACCGGTCTGATTGTCTCCCCTGATTCCTGATTGTGTCCACCTGTTCCCCATTACCCTCATGTGTCTTATAGTCTGCGTAAACAAAAAGATACGAAAACAGGACTACCAGGAACTCAAACCCAAATTAAAACAACAAAGCCCTGGCACTCTAACAGGCCAGGGAACTGAACCCAAGCTCAAATCAGCAACAAGACTATAAGGCCAGCGGAGCCTCCCTCCTCCTGCAACACACATGTAATCAGAGAGAGAGCGAGAGCTGCCCTGATACTGCCTCCTTTTACCTGCTCAGGTGATTGCCCACACCTGAGCTCAGGAAGGTGGAGCAGGGCGGAGACAGAGGACACACACACACACACACAGGGCACTGACCTGGCCACATGTAACACCCCCACTCTGTGCTTGTGAATACCGAGGGAGCAAACGTGAGGAAAACAAAGAGGGGAAGAAAAAAAAAACATATTCACAAGCCTAACAGTGCAACAACATGTTGGCCAGGACATTGTTCCACCCCTAAAGCAGAAACAGGTGAATCAGCTGATTTGGCTTACCGGACAGCTGACACACATGACAGGTCCGACAGTGGCGGAACCACTGTGGGCTTCAACTTGCTTCACAACCCCTCAGTCATCTTGTGGATCAATATCTAGCGGCGTCCACTTACGCATCAGCACGTCCTCCTTCAAAAAGTAACTGGGAGACCCACCCCCATCATCGTCACCACAACCCACACCCCCACAAAGAGAAATCAGCGTGGGATCACGCTGCTGCTCAACAATAAGCTGTTCATATGACATAGAAAGTTTACTTACCGACTCCTCCACTGGAGAAGGGGGAGACGGAGGCCGGGGAGAAGCCGGGCCTGGGGAGGAAAAGGCAGGCCGAACAGATGAATCGCCGTCAGCCATAAAACTATCACCATACTCCACTTCCCCATCACCAGACCCAGACAGTGATTGACATTGCTTCTCTGCCATAGCGCGGGTAATATCACAGATGGAAAACACCCCTGGAAACTTTTCAACCGAGTCATCTGGACACTCAGACCGAAGCACAGCTGTCACTTCAGGATTAAGCAGGACCTTCCCACTCGCCAAATTGTTCCCCAGGATGAAAGACACCCCTCTCACAGGAAACTCATCACTGGCCCCGACAACAACAAGCCCCGTTACTAACTCAGAGTCCAGGTAAACGGTGTGCAACAGAACCCCCACAACCTGCATATCAAACCCACAATCTAGCGCAGCTGCCTCAGTTGAAGATGTCTAAGACAGAGGCAACACTCCTTTTAGAATAACAGACTGAGAAGCTGTACTGTCCCTCAGTCTAACAACAGGAACTTTCGGTCCATTAGCAGTCAGCGAGACTGAACCCTTCATAATGAAAGGCAAAAACACATCAGGTTTATCATGAAGAGACTGTTCAGGAGGGGAGAGAGAAGAACTGGAACTGCTAGGAAACTGACACAGTGAGCGTTCGGTTTTTAACAGAGTTACAGCTTTAAGAAAACTGCATTTTTTGTTCAAAGCAAAACAGCAGTCAACAGTATGACCACGCTTCTTACAAAAAAAAAAAAACATGTCACTCTCCTTAACCCCCACACCCTCTCTTCCCCCTGACGTCATGCCCCCATCCCCACTCAACTTCTGTAACACAGGGGACCTGGGTGCAGAGAAACTGGGCCCCAGGGGAGACTGCAGCCTATCATAACTGTCTCCATGCATCAAAACATACTCGTCTGCAAGCACGGCAGCCTCAGCAACATTCAGTACTTTACGGTCATTGCTGTGTGTCACAATTTTAACGTCTTCCACAAGCACCAAATCACGCAATTTATCAAAATCTGAAACCTGCAGAGAACAACACCAGTGATCAAACAAAACTTGTTTCTCATGGCCAAATTCCGTGTCTGGTCATCCGACTTTTTAAAATGTCGGAACCTCTGACGATATGCCTTGGGCACCAACTCATATGCCCTCAGCACCGCCTTTTTAACGTGCTCATAATCCAGACTCAGCTCTGATGACAAAGACGCATAGGCATCCTGAGCTTTACCTGTGAGCATGCACTGTAAACGTAAGGTCCATGCCTGTTCGGGCCACTGCAAGGTATTAGCAACATGTTCAAACAAGGTAAAATATTTATCAACATCTTTATCATTAAAAGACGGGACAAAACAGATGCATTTGCCGTTGTCAAAACCACTGGAGGAGGGAGGACTGCTGCAGCTCCAGCTCTTTCAGTCGAACCTGCCTTTTTGTTTCTTCCATTTTCCGCTCCTCCATCTCATTACTTAACTCCTTCTCTCTCAAATCTAAACAGCGCATCTCAATCTCCTTAAGATGGACCGCTTCACTCACATCTGAACCTGCACCCTCCACCTTCGCTTCACTCAGCAGAAGACCCTTTTTAGACAATACAGACAAGATTTCATTTTTAATAGATTGTTTCTTCATCTGCTTAGTTACAGGGATTTCAAGGAAACCAAACTGTACTATGAATGACAACAAAGGCACACCACAAAGTCACCCAGGTATGGCCTGCACAACCTGTACAAAAAACACTGGCACTTGGTTGGACTCCACAAAAGAAGACCCAACATAACGGAACAGACAAGCCCCCAAATATGTTGCGGCCCCAAATTGAACGCAAACAAAGACTCGAACAAAAAGAGGCCAATAACATATAAAGGACGCCGACTCAACACAGTCAATTTTAAATGTTTTTATTTAACAAAAGAAAAGGGCAAGAGTTCCTGGCCAAACTGAAAAAAAGAGGGAAGAGACCCCAGACCAGCCATGACTACTAACCTACTAAGAGAAAGTAAACAAAGAGGTACGAAAACAGGACTACCAGGAACTCAAACCCAAATTAAAACAACAAAGCCCTGGCACTCTAACAGGCCAGGGAACTGAACCCAAGCTCAAATCAGCAACAAAGGAGAAAATAGCAAAAAGACTGTGAGGCCAACGCAGCCTCCCGCCTCCTGCAACACACCTGTAATCAGAGAGAGAGCGAGAGCTGCCCTGATACTGCCTCCTTTTACCTGCTCAGGTGATTGCCCACACCTGAGCTCAGGAAGGCGGAGCAGGGCGGAGACAGAGGACACACACACACACACAGGGCACTGACCTGGCCACATGTAACACTCCTGTGGAGTGAGATTTTGTTCATTCATTTCTTGCTTTGAGGGTTTTTGGCCTCCGAATTATGTTTTGTATGTTTTGTTCCATAGTAAGTTACCTTTTTGTTTGTCTAGAATTAGAAGAAGTTTCTGTAGCCCGTTTGTCACTTTGACTAATGGAAAAGTATTTTCAGTATAAAAGCCTGCCTTAACTGTTCCCACTCTGCATTTGAGTCCTCTTCCTAGTCCAGGCCTGACAAGATGGATCTGTGAAATGTTCCATTCTCCTTGGGAATTAAAAACTATTAAGACTAATTTAAACAATGGTGGCACCCGTCCCTGCTGAAAAGCCTCCTGAAAGATATTAATACTATCCACACACAATCCGTAACTCAGTATTACAGGCTTTCAATACCTTGGAAAGCTCATCGATATATCCTCTGTCTGATGCCATTACTGACCCCGAATGGGGCTGAGACACTATTCCCCCCTTTTAACTTGCATAGTTTGGTGGGTGTACCAGTATGCCAGAATTCTCACAATATATTTCAGCAACCCTCTCTGTCTCTGTTTAAGAAACAACTTTGTATGCTTAACATGGTCAAAAGCTTTGGAGGCAGCAATGAAGCTCATTAGAAATGAGTTTTGGTCTCTATATTTACATTTTCTTTCAAGACAACTGGCACATATGAGTACAATGTTCAGCTTCAAAACTCACACTTCTTTACAAAGAATCCACAGCATACACTTAGCAGCATCTCAGAGACTGAGTGGGCCCTCATGATTTGCTAATTTTTACACATGAAGCTGTCTTGTACTCAAACACAGAACCTCGTCCCGGTTTACCTGACTTTATCTGCCACCTAGACTGATGTTTCAGTGCAACCCTAATATACATGCATCCTGATATATGAAGATGTTACTTATTGACACCATATTAATATTCTGAGTAATACATTATTATTTTTCATACCGGTCTTACTACTGGTAGACAAATCTAAATGTGGGTTAGATACTTACACTCTGGCAAACAGTCACTGTCACACCTGAACCATATCTCTTGCTGCCAGTAGTTCCTCAAAGGATGCTTACTGGTTTAATGTCAATTGGATTGACCGCAAGCACACAGCTTGAAGCCTTGCACAATGGATTTGCAATATTACGTGATCAAAGGTAGGGCAAGTAGTATATGTTTTCCATATGGACGGCCACAACAACTGCAGATGTAAAGTACAAAATGCAGAATTCTTCTGATGTCAGCTTTAATGTTATATTAATTATATACACATTAAATTTTCATTTTTTTTTCAGGTTTTGTAAGCAGAAAATACTGGCGAAAACACTAATGTCTTCATAATTTCTTCACTTTTATTTTTATATTTCCACTGTTGAAATGTAAGTCTTTTTTATGTTTTAACAGTTTCATTCAATACAATTCTAATTCATTTCTTACCTGGTGTGATCTCCAAAGGGCTATGGCAAATATGCTATTTGTCAATTTCCGTGTGTGTATGTGTATGTTAGGCTTATGGGATTAACTCTGGTGCAATGCATTAAATGGTTACATTCATGTTTTAATTCCACATTGTCCCTTACGAATAAAATTGAAATAAAAATTAAAATTGAGGCTCACCTAATAGTATAATGATACAGATGAGGATGGCGATGATGGCTCCAGTGCCGAGTCCAGCAGCAATAATTCGCTCCATGTCCACACAGTCTCCGTGGTGATCACACTGGCAGACCTTGACTCTCAAGAAGGACGTGTTGGACATGGGCAGGTTTCCAGAGTCTGTGATCATGATGGGAACCTTGTAGATCCCACTGGCTAGAGAGGTGATCCGCAGTCGAAGCTGGGCATATTCACCTAGAGTGTGATCACATGAAGATGGAGGAATATAATAGATGCTTAGTCATTGTTGAGCTTGAGTATGCACATCAGGGGTAAAGTTTCTAAACTGAAGGTGCTGAGTCAGGCTGTGCAAAATGTCAGCTGTCAACTAGAAGGTTGTTAAGGAATAGATTCTTCCCTGAGTATAGATACTATACATATACTTGCTTTGATTGATTTTACTCTGCTAATTGCATCATTTAGTTCCTTCTTGGTGGCATTAGAAATGGATTTTTAATAATTTCACTTTGTGCCCCTCTCGTAGATGGTAAGTGAATTTTGTGAATCTAGTGAATTGAGGAATTCTTTCATCTAATTGTCTTCTTTTGCAAGGGGCTATGAACATACATTTTCATAGTAATTTTTTAAAAACCTTTTTTATTTCATGTTTATGCAGTGATTGTTTCATATGGGGGTCTCTTATAGTATAAAATAACTAACCATAGTTAGTAAATAGTGACTAATGATAACTGATAATAACTGTTATAATGATAAAAGTAAGAAATGAAGGGTAATCAAGTGTGAAGGAGATGCTGAATCATACTACACGGCACCAGCTGACTGAAATGTGCATCTACTGTTTAAAGCTTCTGTAGTGTGATGATGTGAAGTGTGAACCAAAAATACAACACTTTTATTGTTCTTTGCAGTGCTAAGAGTGATGAGATAAAATGGGATATACCAAGAATGGGAAAGGGTTATCAAAAAGCCTGAAGGCCAGAGTTTCTAAGAGCTAATGATGCAGGTAGAGAAAAAGCATCTGCTCAAAAAAAACGAAGTGAGGCAAAGAGCTACTGGTGTACGTGCAGTTATGCTCAGAGTCAAAGATACTGGAGCCATGTACGCCAAAATACACGCAGGTGCAGAAGGTAGAACGGGGATTTTTCAGAGAAAAATAGTGTCAGAAGTAAGAAATAAAGAAGAGCAGGGATTGGTTGAAGCCTGGGAAGACCCTCCAGTTTTTTGGGTTTTAAAGTAGGATGCTCAATGCTTTGAACCTTGGGACAGATTCTGTCTGTGTCTGATCTTGTGCTTTGTTTGCTGGCAAATAAAGTTCTACTGCACTCAGCCTTGAAGACTCCTGGTGACTTTTTTGATCTTTGAAATCTTTTGGACCAACTGAGAAAAGTGAAGTTGATTTACAACAATCTTATAATAATAATAATAATAACTTTATTTCTATAGCACTTTTTAAAAACAAGGTTTACAAAGTGCTTTGACAGGCAAAGCAAAAATACAATTTACAATTACAAAGGACGATAAAATCACTTGCATGAAATGGCTGAAGTAACAGAGGTAATGATTCAAAATTGGTAAAGGGGGTGAGATAAAAAAGATGAAAATAAATAAAGTAGGCGAAATAACAGAAATGTAATAAATGAAGTAAATAAAATAACACAAAAACAAAACTCAAAGACAGTTGGAATAAAAAATAAACATGGAGTGGAGGAGGGGGAGGTTACTGATGCTATAACTTAAAGTAAAATTCTGGGGTTGGAGTGATTTGCTAAAATTAATTGAGAAAAGAATGAAGTTCATGCTTCTTTAACTGTTTTTTGATAATTTGTCATGGTTTCTTTCCAGGTCTGATTAAATACGTGTAAGCCTGTATTTTTCTTTTGCTTGAGTGTGGTGATGATGTCCAGGGCAGACTGGCAGGAGCCGTCAAAAAAGGAGACCAGCTCCTCTGTGTTAAAATCAGGGTTAAAAGCAGTCAAAGAAGCACTAAACAGCTCTGAAAACTTGCTAGCTGAACTGGTGTTAAAAACCAGCGGGGCGCTGTGAATAAAAGGAGTTTGGGATAAAATGATATTAAATAAAACAGCTTTATGATCTGACACACAATATCCTTAACAGTTAAATTATCTGGGCTGAGGCCACTGGACAGAACCAGGTCCAGGATGTGACCCTTTGAATGAGTGGGTTCTTGAACTGCTTGGGTAAGATAAAAAGACTCCCCAAAATCTAAAAAATCTGAGGTGAAAGATTGAGGGGGACCACAAACATGAATGGTAAAATCACCTAGAATAAGAATTTCGTCATACCTTGTCATAAAATGAGATACAAGCTCTGCAAACTCTTGGATAAAAGCAGAGTTTGGTTTGGGCGGTCTGTAGATTACTAAAATAAATACTAGAACCTTTGCATGAACCGTAAAACCAAGATGTTCAAAAGAAGTAAAACTACCATGTACAACAGGCATGCAATTAAAATCTTTTCTGTAAATGACAGCAACCCCCCCTCCCCTGCCTGACAGCTGGGGTTGGTGGGGGGGCCGGGTGCTTTAATAAGAGGAATAAGATCTCCCTGGGACAACTTACCTACAGGGTTCCAACAGGTGGACCCGCTGCGAAGATTACACTTCGGTTTGAGTCGGAATTTGGTCGTGGTAGTGGTAGGCTGTTAGCATCCAGTGCTAAAAACAAACCGGCATTTGCAAGGTCGCTGTTAGAATCCAGTGCTGTTTGCGCTGTTAGCAGGTCGCAAACGAGGCAGCTTAAAAACATGTCCAAAGACTAAAATCCTTTATCCAGGTAACTGATGTGGGTTAAAACGACCAGGAACTAAAAGGGTGATTGTGAAAATGTAGGTAACTCAGGATGAAAGATAAAATAATGAGCGAGCCTCTAACCAGTGACCACCTGATCCTCGTTTTGGTACACCTGTATCTGATTCACTTGAATCTTCTGATGCGTTGACCTGCACTGCAGGAGGAGTAGTCACTGATCTTATGTATTGTGGCAGAGGCTAAGAACCCTATTGTAATTGTAAAGATTTGTTTTCCCCCACTAAAAGTGGTGCTGCAGGCTGAACCATGCAAGGGAGGGTAGTGCAATTTTGAGGGTTGGTCCAGACAACCGCACGTACCTCAGACACAAAAAACGACATATATCTGCCAGCAGGGGGGCGCTATAAGCTATTCCAAAGTGTTTTTGCCTATAACTCCCACACCGTTTGTCACACATTCAAAAATGAATCTCTTTGCTATTAGCCACGCCCACTTCTGCCATGAAAGTTGTTTGCAAAATTGCAAAAACTTGAAAACATACTTTCTTGAACTCCTCCTTGGAACTTTGTCCAATCTGCATGAAACTTAGCATGTACACTCTTCAGCAGGACCTGATCTAAAGTTATTACAATAATTTTGCTTGGTCAAAAAATGTGCAAAATATTTACGGACAAATAAAAATGTAAACTGTTTGATATCTCGATCAAACTAAATGCTATTAAAACCAAATTTGAGATCCTTGGTTGCCATGAGACTAGGAAGGGATGAGCTGAATTTGGCAAATTTTGGCCATTAGGGGGTGCTACAAATACGGGAAGTTTATATCTCTTCAACGGCTACACCGATTTTTACGAAATTTGGTCGGTATGATGTAGGGCCAATTCTGAGGCCATATCTTGAAGGTAGTCATGACTGGTCAATGTGGGTGTGGCTTATTACAAGATAAACAACAAATATTAATTTAAGCCAAACTATTCAGCTTTGAAATTTATATGGTGCATATAGAATAGGACACAGTTATTCCACACCAAAAATTGCACATGCACTCCACTAGGTGGCGGTATAAAATAAATAAATAAATAAGACAAGACGAAGAACATATACACAATACTGGCCCCACTATCTTTGCCAATCTTGGTTTGGAACGAAAGACAGCAATAGAAACAACTGAGCTTCAAAAAGAGAGGGGATATTTCAGGCCCTCAAGTATTATGATCCTACTGGAAGGGAAAAATCTCTCATAGGCCTAAGAATCACAGTCAGAATCAGAAATCCTTTAATGTCCCGCAGACGGGGAAATTTGTTGAAGGTGAGGGTCTAGTCATTCTAAATGAGTCATAATTATAGTTATAATTTCAAAGACAATTTCACACCCAAGTGGTTACTTTGTTGTATACATGGACTCAAACTGCTGGACACCAGTCGACAAAATTATAATATTGCTACCGGCTGGAATATAATATTCCTGCTTCATCAGACATTAATCAGAGGTTCTTTGAAATTCTCGCACCTTCTTCTCTGCCTGAAGTCCTGCTCTCATATTGCTTCCTTGGATCCCCAACTTAGGCTGCCACTCCATCACTCTGCTCAGCGGTGACTCTGGTGCCATGTCAACTGCTACAGGTGCAGATATGACCTCCATGAATTTGCGCCTCTCAAATTCCTCCCTCACCTCATGTTACTGTATGTTCCTGTTAGTGTCCTAATGAATCTGCATGCTGGTTAATGGTGTCTGGAATCAGATGCCTCTCTCCTTTATGACTCTTTCAGTGGATCTCTGTTGCATAGTCCTGATGTAATGACAGGATTTGGTTTCACATATACATTTATTTCTTCAACACCTCTCTCACAATTCTCTCCTTGGTAGAAAATTTCAAAAAGTTCACAATAATAGGTCTCGGCATGGCCCCATCACTGTTGGGGTGAGCAAACGGTGCGCTGTTTTTGCAAATTGAAGGCCTACGTCAAAAATTTGAACTATGCTCACAGTTCCAAAAATGAACTACTTCATAGTTCTTTTTTTTTGCAATATGTTGCTGCGAGCTATTATTTTTAAAAAATCATTGCCACAACCTATATAGAACCACAGTTCTACACAGTGAAGTTTACACAAAATGGTCAGATTTTTCCCACCTGAATCATCACTGACCTTTTCATTAAATTGTTTTAATTATACGAAGATGCTGTATTAATGGTGGAGGCAGAGACTGAGGTAGTGCTGCTGCCTTCATGTGTTGTTGCCTCCATGCTTCGCATATAGATGACACATGCGGCGGTGTGACTCTGCGGTGGCTGGTGTTGCCTGTGTTATGTCCATTCAGGACAAATTCATCTGTGTTCGTTTGGTAATGCCTCACTGCATGTTTAGTATGCAGCTGTTTCTGTCTGAAATGGTTAAGTTTCGTTTTGATCCAAAGTAAAGCGAGGTGCATGCACAGACCTCTTGTCCAGCGTCCTTTTTTGTACATAACAGCCAGATTGGGTGATGTTCCCCTACATATCAAGGCCTATTTACGGTGTGTTTTAGCTGGGTTTTCGCCTGGAAGGCTTTATAGAAATGTGGCACTCTCTTGAACGAAGTTGAACTGTGAGAGAGCGCTGTTCACAAACGCCAGAATTAGCATGAACAAAGGTAGCACCACAGCACGCTGTTAAAACAGAGAACGCAATCCCCTGCTCCTTACATTATTGAACCCAAGCCCAAATGACACAGGACTGTATGTCCTTGGGTCATGGCAAACTGGAACAGATCCACCAGGACACTTTAAGATAAATGTAACTAGGAACACTACCACATCCACGCCACCCACCACGGCCAGCCCGACTTTCAAGTAGGAACAACGGTCACATATCTGCACAATGTTACTTATGAAAGCAAGTTAGCTTTAGAAACAGGATATGACAATAAAAACCTATAGCTAGAATGGATGTGTTATACCGCAATACAAACTGATAGAACTGACTGTGTGGCCTTCCCCATTGCGAGACCTGTTTTAGGTACCGCACCGTTCAGACTAAATAACCAAAATGATCCAGATGGTCTCCACTGTACTGTCCAGATGTTTGGAAAAAACGCCACAGACACTAGGTGTAGAACCCTATCCCTACTGTATCCTCACATTGTTTATCCAGATGCCCCTCCATCAGTTATAGTTAATGCAGGAAACTACACTTGTTTCTCCAGATCAGGGCAAGGTGTTGATGTTGGGCCATTACCCAACGGCTATTGTACAGAAACTGTTAACATCACTTCTGGCACAGGCAATTATGCTGCAGCTGCATTTGAAGATCACAATACCCCTAGAGCTGACCTCTGGTGGCTGTGTGGTGACAAGAAGTTGCGACCCCATCTCCCCTCAAAGTGGGCAAGGGAGTGTGCTTTAACACAGCTACTGAGGCCCTTCCACATGATCCCTACTGAAGCAGTTAGTCTCCACACAAGACTACCACGTTCTCCTTATCATCGCAGTAAAAGAGACGCCCCAGGGGACTAACCTCTCTATCCCATGAGCTGGCTGAGAACTCAGGAGTCAATGACCCTATCAGCAGCTGGCTGGACAATCAATTTGGATGATACAAAGTACTAATTGCATCTATGCCTGTTTCGATTGGCTGTTTCCTAGCCATTATAGTATGTTGTGGTTGCTGTTGTATTCCCTGTATCAGAACCTTGGTTAACCGTTTGATTACCACTGCCCTCTCAAGGGAGAAAGAACCCTCCCCATACGCGATGCCTCTAATAGGTGACAATGCCGAATCAGAGGACAGAGAGGGCGCAGAGGGGGAGAGCCAGAATGGCGTAACTGCTCCCTGGACTCATGACGAAGTGGTTAACAATCCTTTGGCGTGTGCCATCGAGATAGAGAAGCATGAAATGTGCTAGAGGGTTAGCAACCTCGCCAGTAGTGTAGCAAGCACTACCGTTTAAAGTAGGAGGGTTTTAAACTCCAGGTCTCAACGGAGGACCTGTACAGTGAAAAGAAAGGGCACACTTGTATGTACCAAGGTCACTTTAATGCACGGGCTTACCTGGGCTGAAGCCCAGGGGCTTCCCAAGTTCAGGGGCCTCCTATGTTCAGGTTAATCGATTCTTCCTGGGCTGCGCCGCCACTGTAAACAAACGTACCCCACTCGCAAATCTGTGATGACGTCAAACACACAAGCTGCTGCAGAGCAGAGGTGAGCTGAGCTGCTACATGCGATGCGCTGTGGAAAAACGTCATCCTGGCAAAATTAAAAGTCTGGCTGTTCTCTCTGATATTACTGTTTTTGTACATGATCTATGTTGTTATTAAAACAGAGCCATCCCTCTCAAAAGGCCATGTAGCTGACCGCAGCCAGTGGTCCACTTCACAGCTTGGTGTGATTGCACGAAGAAATGATGGATCAGGCATTGCATGACTCTGTAGGCTGCCCATCTAATCATGAGTTAGAAAACAGTACTGGTAAATTCTGTTTTAAAACTACTTCTGGAATACAGGGTGAATGCTATCTCTGTCAATCACTGTGACCCCCATCAGCTGTTTCTGCATGTAATTTCAGTTAAAAGATGGGATCACAGTTGTGAGATTTGACTGTTACAGACCTGGGATTTGTATTTATGACACGGGTGTTGCACCTAGAAAATGTGAGGGGGTACCAAATTGCACAAAACAACGATTCTACATAATGTCGCTTTACTTTTTGACTGGGTAGGTAAGACTGACATTTGGATAAATTGAGATCACCCCTTCTTATGCCTAATTCTTACCCGACTGCAAGACAAAGTTCACTTCAGTGAATGCAGATACATATGAAAACTTACTCTCTTACTCTTATTAGTTATTTTAGTTTATTATTCTCTAACGTGTTTTTCATTATTTCACTGACCATTGATACGACTCAGTGTCCAGTTACGCCGTACATCTGATGGACGACTGGCCAACTCGAAGGCAAATGGTCCAGCGTTGGGGGTCAGGTCAGGGTCACTGGCTGTAATGTTGATGCCATTGGGATCTGGCTTCTCACACATTTCAACCTCAGGGGGGAAAACGTGAGGTGCATTGTCATTTATGTCCAGCAGGTACATCTGAAGGGTGCCTGTCCCACTGGCAGGCGGGATACCTGCACAGAGAAAAACATGTTCAATATTTTTTTTCTGTTCTTTTACTAAGTTAACTTAGCAGCGACAATATACAACATATTTTTGATATGGCCTTAAAATAATATTGGGACAATTTTAAGACTATATCACATTAAAAAACATTTGTCTCAATATTTTGAAATATCTTCATAAATGCTAGGACTGGGTGACAAAATCAAATATTTCAATATTTGTGACCAAATAAATCATTACTGATCATACAACAATGTTGTGCAGATGCTTAAGGTACTTTGACAGAAACAGAATGAGATTTTTGATAAATAATCATCAGTAGATATGTGGATATAATGGCTAAATGTAAATTTCTGTCCTTACCAGAATGTTCTCATACTTCTCATACCCATTAAGCTACAACCGTTTGATCAAGTCGTATGGCAGTGTTTTTTTCTAGCCCTAAAGAAATTTGCTTTTTCCATCTTTCACATCGCTAAACTGAACCACATACACTCTACCCAGATGTCTCGATCCCCAACTACCTCTGGGCTGCCATGAACAAGCTACTGACACGTGTGACTTGTTCAAAAACTTTCTTTTTAGTAAACTCTGTGTACACAAACAATGTTTTCATGTGTAGAGACACTGGTGATACTATGAGCAAAGTTTCATGTTGTGTCGAGCCTTCTTAGTGTTTTAAAAATAGCAATTTTGATGCTAGCGTTACAGTGTCCCATGTACTCCCATTGAAAATGAGCCAAAAACAAAAATACGGTCAATCTTAAAAGTGCCTCTATCATCGTAATTATGCTTTTACACGAAGGTTTGACTCGGGTACAAAAAAAAAAAGCCTATGCTGCTAGAGTTTCACTTTAAAATGAGCTGTGGTCAGACACATCTCTATCTTGAGGCAGCAGAAAACTAAATAAAGATAAAGGTGCAGTGTGTTTTCTTTTATATAAAGGTTGCATGACTCAGATAATAACATGGTCCCACATACATGGGTTCACAGCATGCGTACAATCTGCTTTAGTGCTTAGGAGAGGCTGCTTTCAATTATTTTTAAAGGTCCCATATTATACTGTTTTTCATTAATTTCACACAACTGCCAGAGGTCCAACAACTGTGTATGTGATATGCATTGCCCCAAACCCATGCGTGGTCCTGAATTTCAGATGTCTAGAAGTCGCTCTACAGAGCTCTATTCAGAGCAGTCTGTTTCTGTGCCTGCAGCTTTAAATGCTAATGAGTTCTGTCTGTCAACGCCTACTTGGAGAGCCCTTCCTGCTATGTCACTCTCAGGGAGAGGGTGCCCCTTACGTTAGCAGTAGCATGCGCTAATGTTTACGGTGGATGTATTTATATGTAACGCTATGGCTTGCAGAGATTTTTTCGTTCAACCATACCAGTTTGATCCAGAATTGGACCCAGAATGAGAGGCTCCTGAAGAAGTACAGACTCTGTGGCTGCAGCAGGACGTTTCAGAACGGTAAGTGTGTCTGAATAATGTTAGTTTGTTTGAATGTGTTGTTATAGTTACTGCCATGTAGCTAATGGCTAACAGCTAGCGAAAGCTGTGTTTGTCTCCTACACAGTCTCCAAACTCTTGGTCAGTGTTCGCATCGTCTCTGTCCCCAGTCTGCACGTGTTTCCATAATTTTTTACTGTGGCAACCAAGTTCCCTCGAAATATTATTAACATAAAACTCGCTTCAAACTCCATTGCACCGCGGACCGAAGCGGAGCTAAGTAGTTTGCCGATTTCCAGATTTTTTTTCGGTTTGTTGTCTTTCCGCTTATCCGTGAGGTTCGCGGGATGTTGCCGTTTCCCCGTAAGGGGCTCCGGGGCTTACTGGGGCCAAATCCAGTTCACACAATGGGCATAGGCCAGGGTACACCCGGGATGAGTTGCCAGCCCATCGCAGGACCCTTACTGATGGCAGTGGCTGCTGATTTCCAGCTGACTTCACCACACTCATAGGCAACTGTAAATACTATCAAACCGCGGCAACACTTTTTTGTGGTTTGGGTGCAGTTGCTGGGTCCGGTAAGGTTGAGTCTGATCCTTTTACGAGGGTCAGTGCCAAGGCAAAGCCAGCTTTGTACTGACCCTTGTTACTGAAGCAGTCCGATGTGAAATGGTTAGCACACACATACAAGCTAACACAAATTGCAGCTGGCACGTTGTCTTAAAATATGAAATGCAGCCACTGTCTCTTCTGTTCTTCTGTTGCTGGGACAGAATATAGGCACTTACATTGATTTTTACAACCAACAACAGAGCTATTTGCGTGTCTATCCCCGAGCAACTACATTGCAAAACACTGCTGTCTTGCCACTGGACACACCAAACTTCACCTCGGGGATGAACGCCCCCTTCTCGGATATCTCCTATCACCACATAGAGGAGGTTGGCCTGTGTAAATGACTCATTTTATTATGTTACGACAGGAGCAGAATTTGAACAGCCTGTAGAGGTGCTGTTTTACCAGTGGCTGGGCTGCAGAGACCACGTCGGAATCACTTGTTTTCCTCATTCTGGGAGTTGGCAGGCTCAGGATCAAGACCAGCTTATATATGTAGAGACCAGAGAAAACATCCATCCATCCATCCATCCATCCATTTTCGACTTGAGGTACTCAGGGCAGATCTCATCCACCCCCGGTGCTTTGCCACTGAGGAGCTTCCGGACTACCTCAGTGACTTGGGTGGCTTGGGTGATGAATGAGTCAACCTCTGAGTCCCCAGCCTCTGCTTCCTCTACGGAAGGTGTGTCAG
Source organism: Acanthopagrus latus (assembly GCF_904848185.1). Classification (NCBI taxonomy): domain Eukaryota; kingdom Metazoa; phylum Chordata; class Actinopteri; order Spariformes; family Sparidae; genus Acanthopagrus; species Acanthopagrus latus. Next base: position 29,225,057 of record NC_051049.1, read on the forward strand.
TGGGATTGAGGAGATCCTTGAAGTATTCCTTCAACCGCATGACAATGTCCCCAGTCGAGGTCAACAGCTCCCCACCTCCACTGTAAACAGTGTTGGTGGAGGACTGCCTCCCCCTCCTGAGGCACCAGATGGTTTGCCAGAATTACTTCGAGGCCGACTGGTAGTCCTCCTCCATGGCCTCCCCCAACTTTTCCCAGACCTGAGTCCCCCGGGCCAACCAGGCTCGCTAGGACTCCTTTTTCAGCTTGACAGCATCCCTTACTTCTAGAGTCCACCACCAGGTTCGGGGATTACCGCCACGACAGGCACCGGAGACCTTGCGGCCACAGCTCCGGACAGTCGCATCAACAATGGAAGTGGAGAACATGGTCCATTCAGACTCAATGTCCCCAGCCTCCCTCGGGATCTTGTGGGAGTTAAAGACCTCCCTGACAGATTATTATCACAGACAAAGTGTGGCTAGCACAGAAGTCCAATAACAAAATGCGACTCGGGTTCAGATCGGGGAGGCTGTTCCTCCCAATCACACCCGCCCGCACCAGCTCAGGCTCTTTCCCCCCCAGCGAGGTTGCATTCCATGTCTCCAGGGCTAGATTCACCATCCGGGGATTGGGTTGCCGGGGTCCCCACCCACGACCGCCACCCAAATCACACAGCACCGGCCTCTTCTGAACCCTCCTGCAAGTGGTGAGCCCACTGGAGGACGGACCCATGTCGCTTGTCCGGGCTGTGCCCGGTCAGGTTCCGTGGGCAAAGACCCGGCCACCAGGCGCTGGCCTGCGAGCCCCAACCCCATACCTGGCTCCAGGTTGGGGCCCCGGTGATGCCAATCCAGGCAACGTAAACTTCTTTGGTGTTCTATCTTTCATGAGGGGCATTTGAACCGATCTTAGTCTGACTCGTCACCTAGGACCTGTTTGCCTTGGGAGACCCTACCAGGGGCATTAAGCCTGCACAACATAGCTCCCAGGATCATTCAGGTGCTCAAACCCCTCCACCATGATAAGGTCAAGGAGGAGCAGACAAAAAAAAACAAAAAAAACATGTTTTCTCAAAACAGAGAAAACATGTTTTTCATAAAATTGGACCTTTAATGTTTAATCACTGTAACAGCAGGCCCTAATGGTATCAGCCCCAGGATCCTGAAGACATGTGCCAGCCAGCTGTCTCCTGTCCTACACCTGTACAACCTGAGCCTGAGTCAGGAGAGAATACCGGTGCTTTGGAAGACATCCTGCCTGGTTCCTGTGCCAAAGAAGTCGACACCATCAGACCTCAATGACTAACAACCAGTGGCCCTCACATCTTACGTGACGAAGGTGCTGGAGAGACTGGTCTTGGCCAACCTGAAGCCGCAGGTGAGAGCCCTGCTAGACCCTCTGCAATTTGCTTACCAGCCACTTGGGAGTTAATGACGCTGTCATCTACCTGCTGTAACGAGCCCATTCGTGCCTGGATGGTGGAGGAGACACTGTGAGAATCACATGCTTTTAACACCATTCAGCCACTGCTACTGGAGGAGAAGCGGCGCAATGATCTCCTGGATTACAGACTACCTGACAGGCAGGCCACGGTTTGTCCGTATGGGCAGTGTTCCGTCTGATGCGGTTGTTAGTGAAACAAGAGCTCCACAAGGGACTGTACTTTCTCCTTTCCTGTTCACCTTATACACCACTTGACATTGTCAGCAAAGATCACAATAATATCAAGACACACTGGAGTGGGGCTTCAAAAAACACTCAAATGGAACTGTTGACAGAAGCCCCATTTTGTGCAATCTATGCAGCAAGGAATAATTGTACCATCGGAGTACTTCAAACTTGAAATATCACCTCCTTTTAAAGTTTAGAATGTCAGTTTATTCACTGATTCATCCACCAAAATAGATAGAATGAAATGATTTTAAATGTTTACAGCAAATATTGGCATTTGTGATTAATCTTGATCAATTAATCGCAAATTAATAAATTAATACATATAAATATAACCCCCTTTGTGCCGTGCACCATACTTTGTGCCCAGATTATCCACCATTTAACTAGCAAAACAGATTTGGACACGCCCTAAATGTACTTGTGTGATATGCTTTAGATCAAGTGCCATAGATCATTTTAATATGGCCCTTAGACTGTTATACCCTCACAATTGCCATCAAATAGCCTCAGTGTGTTGAGCTACTCCTTCCTAGTAGCTAGCACTCTCAATTTTGTTTCAGTACATTCAAAGTTTGTTGGTTATATCCTAACTTCCAGTGAAGAGCTTATATCCACTACCTACTATTTTCAATTAGCTTTCCCAATACTGCAGACACTCCCCAGAAAGTTGATTATGAAACTGCCTCCACAATAAACCAGCATCGCTGCAATTAATCAAAGGGCACAAGGCAATGGAAACGCAATCCACTGTGTGTGTGTGTGTGTGTGTGTGTGTGTGTGTGTGTGTTTGGCCCCTATAAGACAACAGCACTACCCTCTTGTCTCACCGTTATCAGAAGCCATGAAGGTAACATTGTAGAGGTTGTTCTTGACATAGGGAGACTCTCGGTCAAGGATGGCGATGGTGGAAATCTGACCGTTAACCGGGTCAATCTCCAGCCAATTGGCAGGGTCATACATCTTGGAGTACCTGGATTCAGTCAGAGTGAGAGAGCATGAGAAACCACTACAGAAGGGCTTCTTTATCTGCCTCCATGGCTAAAGTAAATTCTGTTAGACAAGCAGCTACTGCTGAGCTGATATATGCTGCAACAGCAACCACAACTCATTCATTTATTTTCTGAGGGAAATTATTTTTCCTTTAACAGACACACTGTCATTTTTTTTAAAATAGGTTAGATAAAGAAAAAAAGACACAAAGAATAAATGTAGGAGCAGAGCACCAACTACAGAATACAACGCAATTGAAAACAAATGTTCTCCCTTGCCCACTCTGTAGTGCACAAAACACTTGCTTTATGTGTGCGAGCGTGTGTGTACGTGTGTGCATGTTTTTGTGAACACAATCTGCATCCACTATTGGCTGTTTCTAGGCTACAAAGACTTCAGACATTTAGAAACAAATAGTGGGATGTAAAAGAAAGAAGGATGGGGACAAGTAACAGCAGTCCTGAAGGCTTTCAGAGCTGTGGTTTGGTTGTCACTGAACGGTGAGCTCAGTGTTCTGGAAATATCAATGTATCGTACAGACAAGATGGTTTTAGAAAAAAAAATCTCATTTTATTAGCTTTCATCTGAAAATGGGGCTGCGACAGAAAAACAGCATGTTGCCCTCATTAATTCAGTAGTCAGAGGAGTGGTTAACTTCCACACACTCAAGTATTTTTAAACCTGGGCCCTATATTTGCATGTTTTGGTGGGTAAATGATTAATCTTTACCAAAAGTTTTGGAATCTGTCTCAGCTGGCAACCTATACGTCAAAGTTATATTTATTAAAAATGCTTGATTTTGCCACTGACATTGATTTTCCAAGCGTCTGAAAACACTTCCAATCCTTTTGTAACCAGAAAAACAAGTCTTATTCAAGGAGAAATCTTGACAATTAATCTATGACTTAAATGTTACTGGCACTTCCTCCAGATAGAGTCTAGACTCAGCTCTGCAACCTCTTGCAAGAGTATGACTTCTTGAATGAAACTTTACAAACAGGTCTATCTCTGTAGCAATGTTTACATTATCTTTTCAGACACAAAACCTGAGTGCTCCTTGCACAGCTAGTAGAGCGTACACCTCATGTACAGAGGGTTTGTCCCTGCAGGGGCCCAGTGTTTTAATCAGGCTGCATGTCACCCCCTTTCTCTTATCCCGTTTCCCGTCAACTCTCTAAACTGTCCTATCTAATAAAGCCATAAAAAGACACAAAACAATAATAATAAAATAATAATAATAATAATAAACTAATAATAATAAACTAATAATAATAATAATAACCTCAGCTTATCATTGGCAAAAACAATAATGGTGGTGAACAGACCAAGACCCAAAGGATTATGTTGCAGCCATTACAGCTGTGTCAGCTGCCAAACTGAGGTGATCTGCAGGACCAATTCCAAAACTTTCAGTAAGTATGAATCATTTATACCAAAACATGTCAAAATAGGGCATGTGTTTACAAATACAGCAATATCCCTTTAATGTTTATGTTTTCTTCCAAGATCATCACATATTGATATTAGCTCTATATATTCTGCATCAAAAAACCATCCATCCATCATCTGTACACATTATATGTACGCCGCTTAATCCTCTGCAGGGTCGCGGGGGGGCTGGAGCCTATCCCAGCTGACTTAGGGCGAAGGCAGGGGACACCCTGGACAGGTCGCCAGTCTATCGCAGGGCTACACATAGAGACGAACAACCACACTCTCATTCACACCTACGGACAATTTAGAATGATCAATTAACCTCAGTATGTTTTTGGACTGTGGGAGGAAGCCGGAGTACCCGGTGAAAACCCACGCTTGCACAGGGAGAACATACAAACTCCACACAGGGGACGCGAACCGGCGATCTTCTAGCTGTGAGGTAGCAGTGCTAACCACTGGGCCACTGTGCAGCCCCTGCATCAAAAATCTTCATCAAATAACTACAACAAAATATATGACAAAGGTATAGCTGTTTTTAGACATTGTGGAAAATGCAAAAATGTAACATATTTTATCTTTAAATATATACTAATAAGCTAATTCTCTTTCAATTAAACCCTGGCAGTGAGTTCAGAATGAATTATAATAAAAGCAGGGCTAACTTAATGAATGTGAAAGGCAAAATATCCAAATATTCAAAGTTTTCTCTTATCAAAATATGGGAAAGGACACATTCATCTCTCTACATAAAATTTTAGCATTACACTTTTTACTTTTGACCTCATGCTGAACCTCTGAACTCACCATAAAATACTATAGGCATAGCTTCCAGTGGTTGTCTTACCGCACTGTTTGTCTCATGAAGCGGTCAGGGTCCTGGGCAGTGAAGGTGGTAAGTAGAGACCTGGCAGTCAGACCTTCCTCAAGTTTGATGGACTTGGGGCTGGGGCTGAACTCTGGGCTCTCATTGATGTCCAGGATTCGTACAGAAACGGTGGCCGTGGACTGACGAGGTAAGTGGATGCCACGAGACAGTGCGACCTCATTCTCTGCTTCCACTGTCAGCATGAAGGAACGGGTCAGCTCAAAATCTACAGGCTGGACAGAGAAAGGAGGGATAAATGGGCAGGGACTGTACTTGAATAGCTTCTTTCTAGTATTAGCGACCATTCAAAGCACCTCACATTAGAAGTCAGCATTCACATATCTGTGGCAGAGGCTACCATGCAAGGGACCACCTGCTCAACAGGACTGAAAACCATTCATACACAATCACACATCGATGGAAGAGTCACCAGGAGCAATTCAGGATCTCGTCAAAGGACACTTCATCATGTAGAGCAGGGTTTGGGATCGAACCACCAACCTTTGTGATTGGTGGACGACATATGTGTACCTCCTGAGCTACAGCCACCCAAAGATGATGAAATGTCACTCTTAGTGTGCAGAAATTCATGTTGCTACATTCAACATGGGCAATCTCGAACACATTATATACCAGTGTTATAGAAAGCTTCCGAAACATCTCAATCGCTGCTTTCACCAAGAGGTATGGTATGATTCAGTTATGTTCATAATCAATACACATTTCCCTAGTTCTTGGCAGATTTTTCCTAACATATTTGACACCAATATACAAATAGCTAGAATGTAAATAAGAAATTTCAATTTTCAACTGCAAACATGTGATTGTGATTTTATTATGTTGCCAAATAACTGTCAGAAAATCGTTGCTTGTATTGTAGGGGACACATGTAATGTCCTCCAATGTTGGAGATGCAGAACAATTATTCACAATCCTCATCAAACCATTTGTATATTTGGGAATGTCAAAATAGCCAAAAAAAGGGTAGCAAAACTTTCCATTAACACTGGGCAGTACTGATGTATTTGTGTGTATTTTGTTTCTTTTTCTATTTATTTTTTTCATTTAGATATCAACATTATTGTTAATATTATCATTCATATTATTATAATAGATTAATTCATCATGTCATCGTCGTCGTGTCTCAATCATTTTTCTTCTCCATTGCACATGCATGCTAACATAAATATAATATGCATATGTATGCAAACACATACATTCATTCCTCTTGAAAGATACAACTAAAATCCATACTGAATCAAACTGATAAACCTTGTAACCTGTTTGTAATGTCTTGCTGTTCTGTTACTTTATTATATCACCATTTTTTTAACTAATCTGTCACCTTTGTGCACAAAAAAAAAAAATAATCAATCATTCTGCTCATTTAACTAAGTCACAAATACATTTGTTCTTAAAATATTGATCAAATTCACCAATCATTCCTATTGTATTAAACCTTGTTTGATACAGATTTGACATCTTTGTGATTGGAATGATTTATTGCACAATGTCATTTCATGTTTTTTTTTTTTTTTTCAATTTCCACATTGCATTCAAGTTATTATACATGCACAGGCACATGTTTAATGGAAAGGTTTAATGGAAAACAAGACCTGTGATGCTACAATGTAACCTAAAACTCTCTGATGTAATCTAAACTCTGATATCAGTTTCACTGTTTACTGTTAAGCCTCCTCCATCATCTCACTGCAGTAAGCTGCTAAACTCAATGCATCCTACTTCAAAGTCAACACAATGCCAATAAAAAATGCTCTACCAGTGAACCCATACAGCTCCACGTTTAGAGTTTATGACAGTTTGACTTTCTCAACATACCACTGTGACTGACCCTGTGATCATAGTGACCACAGAAAAAGAAAAGGAAACAATACAGGATCTGATTTTACTGATATGAGTAAACCAGTTAAAAACAGGCAGCAACAACGACTTAAGGATCATAATTATATTTACAAATCTGATGATTGAAAGCACTATAATATATAATGTATAAAAATATATAAATGACATACATTACATTTTACAGGATACCACATACATGTATAAAGATTATGGAGTAGTATTATAGACTTATAAAAATATTCATATCCCAAGTTAGCTTCACTTTAAACTCTCAGCTGAGTATGTGTGTGTGTGTGTGTGTGTGTGTGTGTGTGTGTGTGTGTGTGTGTGTGTGTGTGTGTGTGTGTGTGTGTGTGTGTGTGTGTGCGTGCGTGCGTGCATGTGTGTGTGTGTGTTTTGGAGACCAAATCCCACCTTGACCACAGTGAGTAGGCCCTCGTTGGTGGTGGGGTCAGTGGGGATGGAGAAGCGCCCAGTAGGGTCTCCAGCAGTGATGCGATACACAGCACTCCAGGCTTGGGTGTGAGGCTGGTCCTTATCCGTCACAGTCAGGTTGGTAATAATCACATTCACCCTGTTCTCATGAACCTCCCCGAAGAACTGATAAAGTGGATAAAAACACAGACCTGTTAACACTCTGCATAACTTTTGACATCAATATGTAACAGCAATACACAAATAGCTCTGTAAAATAACTATAAACAAATGAGACAAAAGCGAGGATGATTGCTTTCTTCTCTCATCAGTGCTAAATGTTTCCTAAAACAACTTTTCCCACAAACACAGCTCCTTCTTGTCCAACTTGTTCGGCTGTAAGATGAAAATATTGGACATTTTATTGTTTTCTTTTTTACCCTTCCACCATCTTCCACAACCAATAAAACCTCAGGAGAGCTTCAGTGTCACTGAGAAGAATGGCACCTTGGCCCTGACGCAGTGTTACAGCCAATAGATGTTGTCTGTTTATATGTGAGTGTGTGTGTGGACCTACTGTGTCTGTGGTGAACTCGGGGGGATTGTCATTGACATCAGTAATCCTGATGATAGTGGTGGCTGTGTTGGACAGACCATAGGTCGGGTTTCCCTCCATGTCTGTAGCCTGGATGATTAGGGTGTACAGGGTGACTTTCTGGAAACAAAGAACAAAGACAGTCAACAACTGGAATGACAAATCTTCTTCACAGTTTTTCACAGAATCTGTGAGCATCCCACCATTGATTATATCATCATCATCATCATCATTAGTATACATTTAAATCATATATATCAAACAAGCCATAGTTAAAAGATTGGTGCTGAGATCAAAGTTAGATTTATATCCAATTAAAAATTGGAACTCTACTGCACTCGGTAATCGACTTGTCAGGGCTTCCCCACAACAAGCAAGCTGCTGGAGGAGAGTGGTGAGTTCCGTCCACTTTTCAATAGAAATCTGGCAAAGCTAGCAGAAGTTTGATGCCTCAAACTATGTGATGGGACCCTACTTGTACTGTTGCTGAAGTTTGGCACTGTGCTGAGCATTATTTGTGGCTATGAGTGGCTGTTTGATGGCGGTTTCTTGGTGGAGGCACAGACTGCAGTGTATTGTTATCATGTGGTCTTTTCTGGGGGGGGGACAAATCCAGAAAAATACAATTATTGTAATCTATCTTAAAAAATATCCATCCACCCACCCACAACTACATACACACCTCACGATCAAGTCCTGCTGCCACAGTAATGATGTCACCAGTCTTGTTGTTAATAGTGAAAATGTTGGAGGAGGGGCTCTGGGGATTCTGTGACAGGATCTTATATCGCAGCATCCCATTGGCAGTTTTTGGATCATCCTTGTCCACTGCTGTTACTGTCATCACAAAGGATCCTGCAGGAAAACACACAGCAACTCAACACAGATATGTCAGTGAAAAAGGATTATGTAAATCCACAATTGTATGTATCTGTGTGTTGGTACCAGGCTTGGATCCCTCTGGTACAGAGCCATTGAAGATGGTGTGTGTGAACTCCGGTCTGTTGTCGTTCTGGTCAATGACATTAATGACGATGTCAATGGGGTTCTCCACCTGATTCCCATTCAGGTCCACAGCATGGGCTCGCAACTGTAGACATAGAAAAATGCACACACGCTTTTGATTGACATTGGAACCTCATTAAGCCTTTCCTTTAAAGCTTATGAAGAGTCCTTATGAGGCCCTCAAAGAGCCACTGCCTCACTCATGAATAAACACATCAGCCAATCAAAGCTCCAAGTTCTGACACCTACATCCAATCACATGAATATTCATCAGACAGCTTCAATGCAAATCAACCTGCTGTGACTCCAGATTTTCACTCACCTGTGTGAGCTGGGTAGGTGCATTCCTACAGATCAAAAGGTTAAACTGCTCTCTGAGGTTTATGTGACTGTATTAAATATACAGATGAAAATAAAATCAGGGGGTTGATGTTCAGTCATACTGGCAAGGCAGACTAGAAGAAGATTCAACAATTTTCAGTAAATAGCATGTGAGTTTACACAATACTGAATTTTGAATAGCTGTTACAGCATCTTCTAGCGTTTATTTAAAAAGAATATTTGCACAAAGCAACGAAAGGGACAAGGTGGGGACCAGTTACAGACTGCTCTGGCTGCAGCTAATATAGTAGTCTATTAGGTCATGTTTGCAATCAGGGTGTGGCACCTTTTCCATATTTATTTTTGTGATTTTTTTTGCCCATATAAGCACCACAGTGGGTGCTGCCTGGCTCTTGCTGCTGGGTTCAGACACCGTTTTCCAGAATTGTGACGAAGAGTCTGTAGGACTGATAAGTGTAGGACATTTCTCTTATTTTTCATTTTAAGTGTTATCCAGTGAAATATCTGTTTTGTTGTGAATGTAGAATTATTTTTTTTTTATTCATTTATCTATTTATCTATTTTCATTTTAAATAGGCCTGCAATTAGTTTCTCTTTTTTTTTTTTGGTAGACTGAAATGCATTTCTTCATAGCACTTCATCAGTGGGTTGACTGACACGGCTTTTACAGGTTCAATACCCATACTGGTTAATAGAAGCCAAGGAGACTGAAAACCAATATTTGGGACCAATATTCATTTGTAGTAAAAACGTAACTCTTTGGGTACATCCTATTTCATCTAAACTGCATCTACCTTTCCCCTTACTTGCATCTTTTCCTTGTATCTTACTCCCTCCCACCAAGAGGAAATAGAGACCTTTCGTCTGAGCATCACGTGAAGCAATGTCCATCTTTGATGACGACTGAAGAGACTTTGGATGAATTTGTGCCAAAAATGCCATTATCCACATACTTTAATAATAACACAGAACAGAACTTCAACAAACTCTAATGTAGTTTATTATAGCACAGGTTATGTAATGTTTTCCTCAATAATGAGAAGGTATACCTGTGGTCCGTGATCACTATGTGATTAATGCAAACGTGTGTCTTTGCAGTTCATAGTGTCAGTGAAGATATTAACATGATTACATTTATACGGAATATATAAATGGGTCTAGGCCTATATATAGAGCTACACTTGGAAATTAGACTGTGAATAACTTGATTTATGTATGGGTTGGGTATCCATGGGTTGTTATGTATCAGATCGGTGTGATCCTGCAGCTATCACTCCTCGCCCCTCGTAGCACAAATAAGAGCATTAGGACAGCCTGCAAGATGGCGGATAGGAACGGCTCCCAATTCAAGCAAGAGTGAGGAAACAACAAATAAGAGAAATAAGAAGTACATTGTGTGTCAAAATTTTGAACAACCAGTGATGGAATAAACCAAAGTACAATTTACTTAAGTACTGTTCTTAAGTGCAATTTTCCGGTTCTTGATTATTTCCATTTTTTATGCTACTTTATACTCCCTCCCGACTATATTTATTGATACATTAAGTAAGTAGTTACTTTGCAGATACAGATTATTCAGGGTTTATAGGCTATTATCACAATTAATAGCCTATAACCCCTGAATAATGTCACTAGTCAAATAGTGCTGTGGGCAGGATATGTGAATACACACTACTGATGAAGGGTTTTTTGTCATGTGTGCACTTTCTTCACCTTTCCTCTATCCCCCCCCCCCCTTCCTTTGTCTCAGCAGGGGTCAAAGGAAATCACATAATCACATTTACTGATAATCAAAGGCAAACTCCATGTAAACAGGTAGGGCAGGCAAAAGTGTGCAGTGCTAGATCCTCTGATGATGGATCCCTCCCTCCAGTGAGTGTTGATTATTATTGATAGCTAGACTCAACCCAAAATTTCCTACCAATGCTGCATGAAGCACTACATAAAGAGTAGTGTCACAATATGAATAAATGTAAAAAGAAAACCATGACGTTGTCTGTACGTAAAACAAATAAAGTTACAAATTTGCTTTGTTGTTGACCTCGGCTGTCACAGTGTTGAGAATCTTACATGGAAGTTAGAGATGTGCTCTCTGTCCAGAGGCTTGGTGACAGACAGCTGGCCTGAGATTGGGTTGATGATGAAGATACCATTTGGAGGCTGGTCCGCCCCAGGGCCCGTCACACTGTAACGCAGCATCCGGTTCTTATCCCGGTCTGAGCGGATCTGAATCAAAGACAAATAGATGTGGAGAGAAGGATAGGGAATGACAGAAAAGTATTTTCAATTAATTAACTGTACACAGGATAAGATGGAGCTGTAACAAAAATGACTGTGGTGAGCAATAAACAACTGTAATTGGATAAAAAGCACATGCTATAGGGCCTTGACAAAATGAACAACTTTATTGTTACCCAATATGCTGTCAGTTTATTTTGGGAGATCATTTCCCCCAGTATGCATGTATGTTTTTTCTTAAAGGTAAACACAAATATCAGTACCTGAGTGTGCATCTTTACAGTGACATTAAAGAGAAAGCGAGACAGTGTGTCATGTCTACCCTAAACTAAGTCGCTGACTGCTTCCAGAATTATTTTCCAACATGCTGTTTAGTTTAAGTTTTAGTTTATTAAGTTGGTATTTTTTTAGTATGTCTGAAACCTCAGAACTTGACCAATAGTATGTGAACTACATACTGTCTACAGGGAATATTACAGTATGCATTCTTTTGATTCCCACATCGATTTTATATAACAAGAGCTCAGTCTGTTAAGGGCTAAGCGGGAGCTAAGGGAGGTTAGCATTGCTACCAGAATAAAAGTGTACAATACATACTCCACATCAAACTTCATGTGTGCTCATGTTTACAGGCATACACAGTAATTTAATATGCTATGCGAAATTGTAACTGCTAAACTCACATTGTTAATTCAATCTGCTGCTTTAACACTGCATCACCAAGCTGCTATGGCAAACTCAAGGTGTCAAATCGCATACTCAAAAGAGAGGGCAGCACACATACATTGTGATATTTTCTATTAAATGTATTCTGACAGCACTAGGTTGATGAGCCAGAACAGCCTAATGTAGCAGTTTACTTTAGGTAGTCAGTGACACTGACAATGTGAATATTTCGACGACAGCACTTACTTACTGATCAAACTACTAATTTTTGAGTGACAATATGAAATGTCACTGGCTATTCTTTAACTTTACTTTGGAGAGCACAGCTCCATGATATCATTTCAACCAGAGAAGTCCATGTGGAGTTGAACAGAGCAGGTAAAGTTATGCTTATCTCCCGAAATTGTGTCCAGTGTTGTTTTGTCTGCATGATTATTGAACTATTGGCATTTGAGATGTTTCATTACATCTGTTTTATTAGTTCAGGTTGCTAAATAGGCCTAAGTGAAGCAAACTCTGTAGCTAGCTTGAGCTCAATTAGCCGTAGGTGTTGCTGACCTTCATAAAGTTTTTTTTTAATTGTAAAATCTGTCATTATCTTATCATTTATTCATTTAACTTCACTGACTTTATTGCACACTAGTTTTCTAGAGGTAACCCTCCCTAAACTATAACTAACCACCGTCTCTCCTTTCTGTCTCTTGATTTTCTCTTCTTAGCACTTTCCATCCTGTCCTCTACTTCCACTCGTTACAAACAAGTCAATGTGACTGATGTTCTGCATACAGGGATTATAGCTAATGCTAGTTTCCAACTCCTGTCCCTTGTTAGGCTTTTAAGAGAAGAAATAAGGTAAGAAGAAAGACATCAAAGTTACTTAACAACACAATACAATGTACAATACATCTAACATCATACCAAGTCATGACCCATTAAAAATGCATACAGCTCTGATTTAGTTTCAGCCAGACTTTGTATTAAAAATCTTAATGTCTCGGGTTAATTTTATTTCGGTCGAAAGTGAGTTCCACATCTGGGAACCCTTTACAGAAAAGGCTGATTGACCAAAGGAGGTCCTGAGGTGTGAGATTTTACAGTTACCACTTGCCATACCCCTGGTGATCCTATCACTGTTTTGTCTGCTAAAAAGACCACACAGCACATCTGTTGCCAAGTTCTGCAAACACTTAAAAAACAGTTCGACGAAAATTTTAGGACATCATCAAAACTAAGCAAATTATACTGCTTCAAGATGTGGCAGTGATGCCACTTTATTTGGTTTGTTGGCCATTATTTTTAAGGTTTGATTATACAAAGATGCAATGAACTCAATTGTAGTTGGAGAGGCCTGACTGTAACACAATACGACATATGAGAAAAAATCATGGCATGCATATAAAGCTGTGCTGCTTTGATTGATATATGATGTCTAATTAGTTTGAAGCAATTTGAATTGTTTTCTTTTTTTATTGTTTTTGATATCTTTTTGGCATGTTTGTCAAACTTGAGTCTGGAATCCAGAACTACACCCAAATATTTAAAATCCTTTATCATCTCAATTTCCTCTCCCTGCAGTGTTATGCAAAAATCTTCTCATTGGGTTGTGGTTTTGATGGAGAAACACGTCTTTTTCTTATTTAGAGTGAGCTTGTTATCATAAAGCCAATGACATACTCTGCTCAATAATGAAGATAAAATCTCAGCTGCCTCACTAGATGTCTTAGCTGATGCATATATAACTGTGTCGTCATAAAGCTGCATAAAGCTGATAACCAGCCCCCGGACAGCTTTCAAGCAGGTCGTTAAGAGCAACGGCCCCAGGATTGAGACTTGGGGAATGCCGATATTATGTTGAGGAACCGACTTTTTTTGGTCAATCGTCACACATTGCTGTCTTGAATGTGAATAGGAAGCAAACCAACTAAGAGCTTGTTTGGAAATTTTAAATTTTAACAACCTTGATAGCAGGATGTTGTGGTTGACAGTGTCAAACGCCTTCTTTAGGTCGAGACACATTGCACCTACGACATTACGCCCATCCATAAAACACTTCAGATTTTCAACAAAAAAGCAAATTGCTGTTTCAGTGGAGTGTTTATGTCTGAACCCAAACTGCTCAGGATATAGGAGTTGGTTTGACTCTAAGTAGTCAACTAGTTGTTCTGTCACAACTTTTTCCAAAATCTTTGACATTGCAGGGAGTATAGAAATTGGACTACATAGCTGCTCTGTGTCCCCTGATTTAAGAATGGGAGAGACAACAGCTGTTTTCCATTGATCTGAAAACCTACCTGACGTTATAGAAACATCCATTAAATTAGTTAATAGTTTTATGATAGAGGAACTATGCTGCTTAATTAAAGCTGTGTCCAAGTTAGACACATTTTGGATTTTGAGCTAGTTAATTTGTCTAATATTTTACTGATTTTAGTATCGTTGACCGCTCTGATGTAAAATTAATTGGGTAAATCTTCCCTTTCAATGTTATTTAGTGATAGAAGATCAAAACGTTGAGCCAATTCCTCTACTGACTGAATACAAAAATGATTAAACTCGGTTGCAACAAGCATACTACCTGCTGTGGGTTGTCCACTGATCCTCAGCTCTCTTATCTTCTTATGCTTGGGTTCTTTATTTGTTAGTGTCATGACTCTACAGTCATGTCATTGTGTTATGTTCAGATTATGTTTTTGCCTTATATTCTCCTGTCTTTGTATCATGTCTTTGTATCATGTCTTTTGAGTTTCCATGCCCCACTGTGTCTCTTGTCCTTTAAGTTTCTCCTATGTTCTCCCCTCTGTCTCCCTCTGTCTGTTGCATTGTTCTCTTCATGTTTTCTCATGTGCTCCTCCCCCTTGTCACCACACCTGGCCTCCTCCCTCCTCTCTCTCCCCACCTGTTCCTTGTCTGATCGTTAGTGTCTGTCAGTGCGTTTACATGACACTTAAGAAAACCGAATTACTGGGTTAGTCCGACTACAATCAGGTCTTTAAGATGCATGTATACACCTTAGTCTGACTAAAATCAGATCAGATCAGATTTCTCATAGTCGAATTAAAGCACCCAGATTATTTGATTGATAGTCGCATTACTCCTGCATGTATACGTTCCAACGAATTGGATCGGATTTTGCGTTCTGCGCAGGCGTGAGATTTTTCTTTGGGGCCGTGAGCTGGAAGTAGACGGACGGCGGCGGCGGCGGCGTCTTGCCTCCGAAATCATCACAAGCAAGAGTGCCATTGTGAGTCTAGGTTGTGTAATTATCATGTACACCATATACGAAGTGTATAAAGATGTAGCTTCGTCTCACTCTTCGTATGGCATCTTTCTTGAATGCCGAGGCAGCTGGTGACGTAAAGAGGTCAGCCGGAGGTGTTTCTGTTACCACTAGTTGAAATGGGTACAGCGCCACCTCACATACGTATGACATGCTCTGGCCCAATAATCCGATTTTCTCGCCGGCATGTACACTCAGATAATTGCAGTTGTCTGAGTGGCATAGTCGTATGGGTCGTTTGGGTCATCATACTGTAATATTTATACTTATGTCAAAGGCTACTTAGGGAATTTCATTTCTTTTTCTCTGGTTACAATGCACTCACACAGCCATCATGAACTCCCCTGCATGGGCTTGGAATGAAGATTCGTCTATTATTGTAAAGAAATGCCATTTTTATTATTTGATTCAAGAGAGGAGTTATCTAAGTCAGAGTCCGTGTGTGTGTGTGTGTGTGTGTGTGTGTGTGTGTGTGTGTGTGTGTGTGTGTGTGTGACTGAAATGTTGGTATGCGCTGGAAAGGCAGAAATATTAATCAATGCATGGGAATCACTGAATTGGTGAAAACTGAAAGGTATGGCGGCTTTTATTTTGCTGTGGCGGTGCGCCACAGTCAATTACATGTAGCGGAAACCCTGTCTTTTGTTTCATGCTCCTTGATTTTTGCATTCAGTTTGAGTTAATAAAGCTTGCTTTTCGTTTCCCCATTTCATTGCCTCCCGTGAGTAACTGCGTTTGGGTCTACCTCCTATATCTCTCTATCCATAGTCTTCCCCTTTAACCCCAGCCTGACAGTTAGTTTGTTTAAATGCTTCCAAAGGGATGCAGAATTGCCTTTGGCCTCCTCTGTTAACTGAGAGAAATAGGAAGCTTTTGCCTTTCTTAAAGCCATTGTCACTTTATTTGAAAGTCCTTTGTAAGTTAGAAGATCAGTGGACAATCCACTTGACAGAGCTGCTTTGAGGGCGAGATCTCTTTTTATCATACGTAGCAAGATTTCACTGTTTAACCAGTGTAGGCGAGTCTTCCTCTGTGAATGTTTCATTTTCACAGTGTATTTCTCCGCCACCCTGGTCAAGCTATCAGTCAATGAATTACAACATTTATCAACATCATCCATTTGCAGAGTATTGTCCCAGTTAATTTCTTTAATATCCTTCTCCATCTGTATGATTTTAGTCTTGGGTATTCCCATTTTTGTTTTGTTTTTTTGGAACTTTACAGGGATATATCTGGAGGCATTTTTTTGATAGTTTCCTTACAGCCAAAGTTATGTTATGATCAGATAATCCTGTTATTAAATGATATGTTTGTGTTATCTGTTCCTCTATATTAGAAAAAAATAAGATCAATTAAGGTTTTACTATTTCTTGTTATTCTTGTGGGCAAGTTGACCATTTGTTGAAAGTTGTATTTAAGCATCATTGTTTTCAATTTTTGTTTAGTTTTCTTGTCCAGCCAATTAATGTTGTAGTCCCCATATATAATAGTCTCTGATTTGTGATCAAGCTTTTTCATAACATTTTGCAAATCTTTGTAAAAAGAAACATTGTGTGATGGGGGTTGTACAAAATCACAATACTAAAATTAGTTTTAGGTGATAAAACTACATTCAGAGCAAGACATTCAAGAGAGGTGTTTAATCGTATTTCATCACATTTAAGGGTATCTCTGATATAAATCAAAACACCCCCTCCCTTGCCAAAAGATCTGTCCTTTCTATAGCAAACATAACCAGGGATTTTTATCATGTTTGTAGGAATATTATTATGAAGCCAAGTTTCACTCAGACAGAGATAGTCCACATTTGACTCTGTCAGTCATGGATGTATCTGATCTCCTTTTGCAATGATGCTTCTTATGTTAAGATGTCCACCTAAAATCCCCTTCAGCTTGGATTGTGAGTCCCATATCATTTTAGGATGGTTGACAGTCTGGAAGAAAAGCTATTGTTTTTGTTTCCGCGCTGCTTGAGAATCAGCAAGCTTAACACCCGCTTTCCTCGTCGCAGCTTGGTTAAACTTCCATCCCCCGCGTGCATGTCCCTCATGCTGCACTCAGGCAGCGCCTGCACGCCTTCTGACCCACCTGACAGCCTGTAGTCCGCGGGGAGCGCGGCGCAGTCTGTCCGGAGTCCACACCATTCACCGCCTGCTTGTGCCATCTCCTGGCTCAGCTTCACCTGATCTCGTAAGTGACCCAGGCTCGAAACACCCCCCTCCAAGTAGAGCGCCGCACCATCCCACCCCGCATCGCCGCAGGGAGCCAAGCCCAGGGCCGAGACACCTCCATCCAGGTCAGGCACCGTACAACCTCGCTCCACGCCGCCGACCGGAGCCCTGGCCAACTCGGCAGCTGGTGTGTGTCTAGGCGTGGTGTAATTGCTGGTAGTGTTAGGGATCACAGGTGGCCCCGGATTCAGCTGTATATCACCGCAAGTAGTAACTGTAAAAATACTGTCTTTTCTGCATGCCATTTATCCTGTTGTTTGGAGGATTTCACGGCTTTAGTTTGGCCGCTGTGTTGGCCGTTTCGTATACAGATTGAGTAGATGACGATTTGTCCATGTCCAAAAAGGTTCAGTTTGGTGCTTCCAGAATAAAGTCCTGTCACCCCGTTGTTTGGGGATTGGTTAAAACTTATTTCTGGACAAAAAAAGTAGCTGATTGAGATAAGTAGCCAGCTACACAGCAGCAGCATGCAAACTTTTCCTGTTTGCGTTCTTCACAAGACACTAGTGGAGCTGAACACACCACCATCCTCCTCTGCCGCCATGTTTTTCTCAATTAGCTGGCCAGGCTTCTTAAATAATTATTCACAATTAGTATTGATGCAGCCTCAGTGGGGCAATCTTCTTTATTGCTCTGGCCCATTTCTCTCCCTCCATTAGTATTTTGTATTTTTATATTTTACCGGAGATGTTGTGTTGCTAATTTTATTTATCTATGTATTTACCGGCACTCATCAACGGTGACCAAAGAGACCAGCAAAACGCTGCTGTCAAGTACTCACTGTTTGCTCTCTCTTTCTACCCCCCTTTTTTTTCTTCACATCCACTGTTATTGTTTACATGCAAAAGACTAGTTTTCAAGCTAGACTGTTACACTGTTCTAGATGGTATTTTAATTCAGCATCTGATGTTATGCTCATGAGTTCAGTAAAGCCTGTCATTGTATTGGAGACAGTTTCTTCCAAATATAGAAATGCAATACCTTTTCATTTTTGTAATACAAATGTTCTCAATGTTACAAATTTTACAAAGTATGCTGTACAAATGAGCACTTTGTAATAATCTACAGCAGTGTTATGGAATGTTTATTTTCTTGCGTTCTATATGAGGGTTCTCAATCATATTACTTAAATAAGTTATTAGAATTAGAAGTTATAAAGTTAGATATGTTATTAGTTATTAAGTGAAATTAGTTATCAGTTGAATAAGTTGATCCACTTTAAGCACTAGAAGGCAAGACATTAGTGTGTTTACTGTAGGACTTCTGGATGTTGACTGTCTGTTGGGATGAATTTGGTAGCCTAGAGCTGGCTATTTGAGAAGCCATGCATACTTTGTTTTTAAATTGGTCAGGATTTATACAAATGCATAAATAACAGATTTTATGACACACTGGCATACACTGTAAAATGACCATAACCCACAGTTCTCCTATTGTACTGTACTGTGATCCAAAATATGCTGTACTGTTATATAAATTACCATAACCCAGTTATCCTACCATCATGTACTGTAATCCATAAAACAGTATTGTACTGTTAGTTAAATTAGTAGTAACAGTAGTTGCATTGTAAAATAACATTAAAATACTGGCATCCCTACTGCTAGTATTTTACTGTTTTTTTACAGGGAAATTCTTTACAGTGTATGCCTGGCACACCATAGTTAATATCCTGCATGGTATCCATATCTCTCTATAAAAGCAAGAAATCTGTGTCTGTCTGTCTGTCTGTGTGTGCCTCAAGTATCTCTGCAGATCAGACTGACCTGAGATTTTCAACATGGCTGCTGCGTGGTTTAAGGGTGTGCAACGTCAGATTTGTTTGGACCACAATGGTCCCGTTAATAAATTATTTCATAAATGCTTTACTAATTCCACTAGCACTGTCAACCATAGCCACCACAGTCATGAGCGCACCAGAGCCAATCACTTCACGCCATAGCCATGGGCGCAACAGAGCCAATCACTGCATAGCTCATCCCCATGACATACCTTAAGAAACAACCGGATTTATACCTGCAGCAATGCAAGCTGGACCGGGATTTTGCAGGCAATTCAGTCCTGTTCTATGCATCTAAACTGACTGTTGTGGATTAATGAGACTAAACGAGTCTGGACCGAGTCTGAGGAGATCCAGATACACGAGGACAAAACTGGAATCAGAATCTGTGGATGTTCGTGTGTAGCTAGCTACTAGCCCACCCCCATGCCCCACCTCCTGACTCGGCGGGCGTGATGGCACGTCCAAAACCAGATTTACGATAAACAATGTCCGCCACGCTTTTTTGCGAACATTGCCATCACGTTTGCTTTGTGTCTGGTGCAAGAAGAAACAGTACAAACGGCCCTTTGTGTCCGCAAGCAGCAAGTCTTTACAAACAAGAAAACATGTTCCTATTGGTGGAAAAAGGCACCACACCAACCAGTCACAAAATTATATGGCAAACCACGTGATTTGCTTGCTGAGGAACAGGGGAAGTTGTGGGAGGGATGGAGGCGGAAGAGTGACAGCAGCAGTGACAGTGAGAGAGACAGAGATAGACAGCGGTTTTTGAGAGTTGAGAGATTTGTGACATTTAGTGTGTTTGGATTGTATAGTTAGTGTGTTATGTAGTATTTGGTGTATTGGTTTGGTGTGTAGTGGAGTCTTTTTTTGTGTTCTGAGTCAAAACAATGAGGAGACTGCTGAATGTTGAGCAGGCAGTGCAGATCTTCATGCCTGGGCCTGAGGCATTGCCTGCATTTAAAAATAATAGTTACAGATAACTTTGTAAATTTCAGAAACCTCCTCCTTGAGCCGGCACCTTATCGTGGTGGAGGAGTTTGAGCACCTGAATGATCCTAGGAGCTATGTTGTCCGGGGCTTAATGCCTCTGGTAGGGTCTCCCAAGGCAAACAGGTCCTAGGTGACAGGTCAGACTAAGATCGGTTCAAAAGCCCCTAATGACGGAGATAAAATCGAGGACGCGTATGTCGCCCGGATTGGCGTTACCGGGGCCCCACCCTGGAGCCAGGCCTGGGGTTGGGGCTCGCAGGCGAGCGCCTGGTGGCCAGGTTAGCCCAAGGGACCTGGCCGGGCGCAGCACGAAGGAGCAACGTGGGCCCGCCCTCCTGTGGGCTCACCACTCGCAGGAGGGTTCAGAAGGGGCGGGTGCGGTGTGATTTGGGTGGCAGTCGTGGGCCCCGGCGACCCAATCCCCGGATGGTGACTCTAGCCATGGGGACATGGAATGTCACCTCACTGGGGGGAAAGAGCCTGAGCTGGTGCGAGAGGTTGAGTACCGACTAGATATAGTCGGGCTCTCCTCTACGCACAGTCTGGGCTCTGGAACTGAACTCCTTGAGAGAGGCTGGACTCTCTTCTATTCTGGAGTTGCCCGCGGTGAGAGGCGGCGAGCTGGTGTGGGCTTGCTTATAGCTCCTCGGCTCAGCCGCCATGTGTTGGAGTTTACCCCAGTGAACGAGAGGGTTGTTTCCCTGCGCCTTCGGGTCGGGGATAGGTCTCTCACTGTTGTTTCGGCTTATGGGCCGAACAGTAGTGTAGAGTACCCGGCCTTCTTGGAGTCCCTGGGAGGGGTACTGGAGAGTGCTCCAACCGGGGACTCCATCGTTCTTCTGGGGGACTTCAACGCTCACGTGGGCAGCGACAGTGTTACCTGGAGGGGTGTGATTGGGAGGAACGGCCTCCCCGATCTGAACCAGAGTGGTGTTTTGTTACTGGACTTCTGTGCTAGTCACAGTTTGTCCATAACGAACACCATGTTCAAGCATAAGGGTGTCCATATGTGCACATGGCACCAGGACGCCCTAGGCCGGAGGTCAATGATCGACTTTGTGGTCGTGTCATCTGGCCTCCGGCTGTATGTCTTGGACACTCGGGTGAAGAGAGGGGCTGAGCTGTCAACTGATCACCACCTGGTGGTGAGTCGGATCTGTTGGCAGGGGAGGAAGCTGGACAGACATGGCAGGCCCAAATGTATTGTGAGGGTCTGCTGGGAACGTCTGGCAGAACCCTCTGTCAAAGAGGTCTTTAACTCCCACCTCCGGGAGAGCTTGGACCTGATCCCGAGGGAGGCTGGGGACATTGAGTCCGAATGGACCATGTTCTCCACTTCTATTGTTGACGCGGCTGTCCAGAGCTGTGGCCGTAGGGTCTCCGGTGCCTGTCGTGGCGGCAATCCCTGAACCCGGTGGTGGAAGTAAGGGATGCTGTCAAGCTGAAGAAGGAGTCCTGAAGCAGCTGACGGGTACCGGCAGGCCAGGCGAGCGGCAGCACGGGCAGTCGCGGAAGCAAAAACTCGGGTCTGGGAAAAGTTCGGAGAGGCCATGGAGGAGGACTGTCGGTCAGCCTCGAGGAAATTCTGGCAAACCATCCGGCGCCTCAGGAGGGGGAAGCAGTTCTCCACCAACACTCTTTACAGTGGAGGCGGGGAGCTGTTGACCTCGACTGGGGATATTGTCAGGCGGTGGAAGGAATACTTCAAGGATCTCCTCAATCCCACTGACATGTCTTCCATAGAGGAAGCAGAGGCTGGGGACTCGGAGGTTGACTCATTCATCACCCAAGCCGAAGTCACTGAGGTAGTCGGGAAGCTCCTCGGTGGCAAAGCACCGGGGGTGGATGAGATCCGTCCTGAGTACCTCAAGTCTCTGGATGTTGTAGGGCTGTCTTGGTTGACACGTCTCTGCAGCATTGCATGGCAGTCGGGGACAGTGCCTCTGGACTGGCAGACCGGGGTGGTGGTCCCCCTATTTAAAAAGGGGGACTGGAGGGTGTGTTGCAACTATCGGGGGATCACACTCCTCAGCCTCCCTGGGAAAGTCTATTCCAGGGTACTGGAGAGGAGAATTCGGCCGATAGTCGAACCTCGGATCCAGGAGGAACAATGCGGTTTTCGTCCGGGCTGCGGAACACTGGACCAGCTCCATACCCTCCGCAGGGTGCTCGAGGGTTCATGGGAGTTTGCCCAACCAGTCCACATGTGTTTTGTGGACTTGGAGAAGGCATTTGACCGTGTCCCTCGTGGCATTCTGTGGGAGGTGCTCCGAGAGTACGGGGTCGGAGGCCCTCTGTTAAGGGGCGTACGGTCCCTGTACGAGCAGAGCAGGAGCTTGGTTTGTATTGCCGGAAGTAAGTCAGACCTGTTCCCGGTGCATGTTGGACTCCGGCAGGGCTGCCCTTTGTCACCGGTTCTGTTCATTATTTTCATGGACAGAATTTCTAGGCGCAGCCACGGGCCGGATGGGATCTGGTTCGGGAGCCACAGGATTTCTTCTCTGCTTTTCGCGGATGATGTGGTCTTGTTGGCTCCTTCGGGCCGGGACCTCCAGCATGTCCTGGGGCGGTTTGCAGCTGAGTGTGAAGCGGCTGGGTTAAGAATCAGCACCTCCAAATCCGAGGCCATGGTTCTCGACCGGAAAAAGGTGGCTTGTCCCCTCCGGGTTGCGGGAGAGCTACTGCCTCAGGAGGAGGAGTTTAAGTATCTTGGGGTCTTGTTTACGAGTGGGGGAAGGATGGAGCGTGAGATTGACAGGCGGATCGGTGCGGCAGCCGCAGTAATGCGTCGTTATACCGGTCTGTCGTGGTGAAGAGAGAGCTGAGTCGAAAGGCGAAGCTCTCGATTTACCGGTCAATCTACGTTCCTACCCTCACCTATGGTCATGAACTTTGGGTCATGACCGAAAGAATAAGATCCCGGATACAAGCGGCTGAAATGAGTTTCCTCCGCAGGGTGGCAGAGCTCTATCACCCAGGAGGAGCTCGGAGTAGAGCCGCTGCTCCTCCACATCGAGAGGAGCCAGTTGAGGTGGCTCGGGCATCTGTTTCGGATGCCCCCGGGACGCCTTCCTCGGGAGGTGTTCCTGGCATGTCCCGCTGGGAGGAGACCCCGGGGAAGTCACCCAGCTGGCCTGGGAACGCCTTGGAATCCTCCCAGAAGAGCTGGAGGAAGTGTCCGGGGTGAGGGAAGTCTGGGTGTCCCTGCTCAGACAGCTGCCCCCGCGACCCGGTACTGGATAAGCGGATGGATGGATGGATGGATGGAATTTCAGAAACTGATGCACAGATTTAGCAAACAACAATTTATGTTTGCAGTATAAGTAATAAAAATGTTTTAATGAACATATTTGTGGTTTTCACAAGAAAAAATCTAAAAAACTATTTCCTACTTGGATTTTATTAGGGGGCCAAGCCCAAGAATTTTTCTCCAGCTGAAAGTGGTGCTGCAAGCTAAACCGTGCAAGGGAGGGTGGTGCAATTTGGAGGTTTGGTCCAGACACCTGCACGTACCTCAGACACAAAAAACTACATATATGCCCACAGGGGGCACTATAACCTAGGCCAATGCGTTTTTGCCTATGACACCCACACCATATGTCGCAAATTCAAAAACCATGGATCCCCAGATTCCCTGAATGGAGCTGAGTCACTTTGCTATGGCCACGCCCACTTCTGCCTAAGTTTTTATTTTTATTTTTGCAAAATCACAAAAACTGAAAAACCTACTTTTTCGAAATTCTCCTTGGGATTTTGTCCGATCTGTGTGAAACTTGCCACGTACACTCTTCAGCTCGACTTGATCTAAAGTTGTCAAAAGAATTTTGCTCAGTCAAAAAACATGCAAATTATTAACAAACAAATTTCTGTAGCTAGCTATGAAAATGTAAACTGTTTGGTATCTCGGTCAAACTGAATGCTATTAACACCAAATTTGAGATCCTTGGTTGCCATGAGACTGGGAAGGGATGAGCCGAATTTGGCGAATTTTGGCCACTAGGGGGCGCTAAAAATATAGGAAGTTTATATCTCTTGAAGGGCTACACCGATTTTTACTAAATTTGGTCGGTATGATGTAGGGCCAATCCTTAGGCCATTTCTTGAAGGTGGTCATGACTGCTTAATGTGGGCGTGGCTTATTACAAGATAAACAACAAACATTAATTTCTGCCAAACTATTATGCTTAGAGCTTTGAAATTTATATGGTACATAAAGCAGTACAGCACAGTTCTTTCATACCAAAAATGCACATGTACTCCACTAGGTGGCGCTATAATGGATGCAATTGTGTTTTTTTGCCTGTAACTTCCACATTTTAAATAACAAATTCGCAAACCTTATATCCATATGTTCCCTGAATAGAGCTGGGTTTTCTGACATAGGACACGCCCACTTCTGCTGCACATTTTGTTTGCTAAATCGCCACTTATGCAAAACCTACTTTTTTGAACTCCTTCTTCAATTTAAGCGCCATCTGCCTGAAACTTTGCATATAGAATCTCCAGATGTGTCCGATGAAAAGTTATCAAAAGAATTTTGGCACTCCCAAAAATCTGCTAGTTATAATCAAACAATCTTTTTTGCTAGCTAAAAAACACATATTGTTTCATATTTCGGTCAAACTAAATGCTTTCAACATCAAACTTAAGTCAATTGTTCCTGATGTCAGCCAGGGGGTTTGTGCCAAATTTGGTGCAAATTGGCCCATAGGTGGCACTAAAATGGATTTATGCATTTTTGCCTTTAACTTCCACATTTTAAAGAACGCATTCATAAACATCATATGTATTTCCTAAATAGAGGTTTTCTGACAGAGGCCTGCCCACTTCTGCTGCACCTTTCCTTTCCTAAGTCACCACACACTAATCAACATAAATGCATTTTTCCTTGTCACTCTTACTTTTTGTTGCAATAATAGAAATGTAATGAAACAGTACTGATGTGGGGTCACTCCTGAGGCCAGCCATATAGTTAAGTAACAACTGGTCAAAGCGGGCATGATTTAGTACAACAAATCCAAATCAGCACACATTCAGCCTTTTGCACTTCCAGAGCACTTCCCATTACAGCGAATACCACGGCTCAGACATTGACCTGTGTCCTTACTTTTGCCCCAAGCCCGTCATCCTTTGGGACAACCTTCTGTGGGTACTGCGGTCTTGGTCCCCGTTCATAACTGCTTGCAGCTCTAGTGTTTTTTTGTTTTTTTTTATGATTTTACGTCCATTGTGTTAATACAGTATGTCAAAATGAAAAAAATAACTATACAGTCACACATGTGAGGTTGTGCTGAAAATAATGACAGCAAACATGGTAAAAGTTTTCATGGTGAAATATCATGGTAAGATCAAAAGTAGTCAAAAGGGGCAATCCCTAACGTCCCACCTTCAAACACAGTCTCATTCAGCCATCCATGAAAAAGCTACTTAACCTCCCACTTTTCTATGGGCAATGCACTAGTGATAAAAACAAAGGAAGAAAAATGTGGCACTGTAAAGACAGGTCTCCACATGTTAACAAAAGACAAAATAAGACAGAGGATACATATGATAATTAAGCCACAAATTAAATCTATTAAATCAAAAGCATCTTTACTCCAATCATTTCAGGTTTACCCACAATTGTATAATTAATCCAACATGTATCCACTTAAAAGAGAAAGCAGTGTTAACTGTAGGATTTTGGGTGGAACTGAATGGGAAAAAATGGGAATATGTATGTATATGAGAACAAGAATGTGTATACTGTATGTATGTGTGAGTTAAGTATCAATGTATCTGGATGCCAGAATGTTTTAACTGGAACTGGACGTTGCGACAGGCAATGTCTCATATAACATGAGCTGTGCATATTCTATAGGAAGAAAAGCCACTGCATTTCCATAATCATATCAGAGACACCCCAGGATGGGGCAGTCCAGTAAAATGCAACACTATGGCTGTGACCTCAGTAATTAACATAAAAATGATTTACACATCTTGGACTGAATATCTGCAAAGCCTGAGCATTTGTAAGCTTCATGTATATGATTTTATGGCGGGGCTGTTGGTGGTTCCATTTTGATTGTCTGTTTTACATTTTAATTACAAATATTTCAATCTTACAGCGGTCAAAGTACTGTTGGCTATGACATGAAGGTCTCCAAGGATATGCCTCCCCACACCATCAGTGACCCACCGCAAAACTGGTCCTGTTTGATGATACATGTTACAAGCATAGCATTGTGTTCACCATGGCGTCTTCAGACTTGTTTACAGCTGTCACATGTGCTTAGTGTGAACCTGCAAATTCTCCTTGTGTAACAGCTCTCCTGGCATCTCCTCCATGCTCTTGAGACTGTGCTGGGATACACAGCAAACCTTCTAGTGACTGCACCTTTGGATTTGCCATCCTGGAGAAGCTGGACTGCCTGTGCAACCTGATAGGGCTGCAGGTATCGCCTCATACCACCAGTAATGAAAAGGGCACTAGCAGAGCACAAAACTAGAGAAGAATCAGTCAGGAAGGATAAGGATAGAGCAACTGTCTATGACCACCACATGAAAAACTAATCCCTTTTTGAGAGTTTTCTTGCTTTTTAGCTCTCCAATGCACCTGTTGTGACTTTCATTTGCACCAAAGCAGGTAAAATGTATTCACAATCACTTCCAAAATGGACAGATTGATATCCTTGGATTTTAACTGACTTACACTGTGACGATTCAATGTGTGTGTGTGTGTGTGTGTGTGTGTGTGTGTGTGTGTGTGTGTGTGTGTGTGTGTGTGTGTGTGTGCGTGTCTCTTACTCGGACCAGGTCCTCTGGGAATTGTCCTCGTGAGTTCTCGGGGACATTGATAGGTGGAATGACCCAGTCCCTCTTCAACCGCCTCAGACTGCCATCACTCCTGACAACTGTCCTGCGCCATGGAAACAAGATCTCTGGTACCTGCCCTGTCAGTGTTGCATCACTGGTCTGTACCTGCAGAGACAGTAAACAAGCATTGTGTACTGGACTACAATAAATGACCACCACTTGTCACTGTGTGTGTGTGTGTGTGTGTGTGTGTGTGTGTGTGTGTGTGTGTGTATTATTAATCCATCTTGATTGTTTTGGTGTAAATTACAAAGGTTGACCGTAGAGCTGGCTGCCTTCTCTTGAATATAACAGAACTTCCTGGAATGGGTTTCCATTGCCGAGCAGCTGCATCCAAGCCATACATCAGCAAATGCAATGCAAAGCGTTGGATGCAGTGGTGTAATGCACACCGCCACTGGACTCGAGAGCAGTGGAGACACATTCTCTGGAGTGATGAATCGCGCTTCTCCATCTGGCAATCTGATGGACGAGTCTGGGTTTGGCGGTTGCCAGGAGATCAGCATTTGTCTGACTGCATTGTGCCTGGCATAAAGTTTGGTGGAGGGGGGATTATGGTGTGGGGTTGTTTTTCAGGAGCTGGGCTTGACCCCTCAGTTCCAGTGAAAGGAAGTCTGAATGCTTCAGCATACCAAGAGATGTTGGACAGTTTGGGGATTGCCACTTCCTGTTCCAACATGACTGTGCACAGTGCACAAAGCAAGGTCCATAAAGACATGGATGGACATGGAATTTGGTGTGGATGAACTTGACTGGCCTGCACAGAGTCCTGACCTCAACCGGATAGAACACCTTTGGGATGAATTAGCCCGGCCTTCCCGTCCAACATCAGTGTGTGACCTCACAAATGCGCTTCTGACAGAATGATCAAAAATTCCCATAAACACACTCCTAAACCTTGTGGAAAGCCTTGCCAGAAGAGTTGAAGCTGTTATAGCTGCAAAGGGTGGACTGTCATATTGAACACTATAGAGTCAAGGCAGGTGAGCAAATACTTTTGGCAATATAGTGTAGGTGGCACTAGGAAATGTCACTTACCAGAAATCATGGCCCTGTTACTTAAGATAATACACGGATTGAGTTCTTGTATGATTTTTATGAAGAAATTATTTTATTTCTACCATAACACTGCACAGAAGGAAGCGTGCATCTAGTCAAGGACAAGGTGTGTTTAAAGGTCTTGGAGAGCACTTTGGTATGTTTGAAAAAAAGTAGTATAAAGAGGTTAAGTTGCATAGTTATTTATTTTATGATTTATACATGATGATACAAAGATGCAAACAGAAGTTTGTATACCTTTTTATATCATTAGTTTTTATAGTTAATGCAGATCTTTTTTCATACTGTTAAATTACTTACTGAAACTTTTCACTGAACTAACAACTGTAATACACGTGTACTGTATTTCTGTCTATCTGATCCCCTTGAGAGGCTGCTGTCTTAAAAACCTCCCAGTCCGTGTGCATTAAACAGTCTTGAACTGCTGATTCTGCCCCCTCAGGCCAGGTCTGTTTTTTTTTTGTTTTTTTTTCACTGGCCGGCTGCGCTTCAGTAGTGGTTTGTAAGCAGGCACCAGCATGACAGATAGATGGTCAGAGTGGCCGAGGTGGGGACGGGGCATTGCCTTGTACCCATCTGGGGAGTTTGTATACACCAGGTCCAGCATGTTTTCTCCTCACAGCCTTTAGACTTGTGTGGTTGAAATCCCCTGCCACTACTAAAAACCTGTCAAGGTGTTTAGTCAGGAGCTCACTGATGGTATCACGTAGCCTTCCAAGTGGCTCGTTAGCATTAGCTTTAGCATGTGCGCTAGGAGCTATGTAAACAACAGCTACAGTCACTATGGCGAAATCCCTCGGCAGATAGAATGGCTTACATTTTACGATGAGGAACTCCGCTAGCTGAGAGCAGTGTTTAAAGACTAACGTGGCGTTTACACACCAGTCTTATATATATATATATATATATATATATATATATATATATATATATATATATAACATATATAACCGTATGTCCTTGTCTGTGCAAGTTTAATTTGATGTGGAAAATCGATGGATCCGTGTAAAGAAATCACTACTTCAGAACATGAGATTGAATATAGATTTTTAAAATGAATAAACTGTGCAGCCCGAGTGTGTTATTAATCACCAGTGATTAATTACCTTTATTATAAAGTAGTGTATCTCCTACACGGGGACTGAGGCTGTTTTCCAGGGGAACGTTCACTGAAGTCTGAGTCCGGAGGGCTGACCGTTGCTGTGATTTTATTTTTAAACAAAAGAGTTCTAATACAGCAACAAAAATATAATCATCATAAGGATAATCATAAACTTAGCTGTTTATTCAAATGTTTAACTGGACTTTATAGTTTACAGTCTGGAAATAAAGCAGGGATCACAGCCTGATCTGAATCTGTTCATCTTGGTCCATTCATGTTTATGGCCACGAAGGATAGTGGTGGTGCGTCCTCCGTGAAGAGGGAAAAGCAGGCAGCGTTTGTCGGGAGCATTTGGAGGATCCTTTGAATTGGGACAGCCTTCGCATACCATTGACGTAATTGTACTTCAAATTAGTGCTGGGTGGTATGACCAAAAATGTATATCATGGTATACGATTTCACCGTAGACGGTATTTTTTTTTCCATGCATACTCAGGTGTTCACGGCATTTTCTACTGGTTGAGAGAGGAATTATTAGCCTAGGGGTCGTGTCACCCCCAATATTGAGAAAATAGCAATCTGTCCCCCCAATATACAGTAAAAAATATGTAAAATATGCACTCTTTTATAAACGCTGTCAACAGATCTGTCTCGTTATCTAATATTTATTTTCAATTTATTTCCATTTTTAAGGAAAACATAAGTGTGTGAAGCCCCCCCAATTGTAAACTTGGTTGCGCCCATCCTAAGGTAGTAAACCACCCTCCCTGACATGGAGCGCATCTCAGTATGCTGAGTAGCTCCCCAATACGTGAAAACCCCATTGGGGTTTAAATTGAATCTATTTTTATTTTAACATTATATATATATAATTATACATAAAAATATATATACATTATATATGTATATATATATATATATATATATATATATATATATATATATATATATATATACACATATATATACATATATATTATGCGAGACTTGATAGATTTACTTAATTATGGACCCGTGGCCCATATTCTCACCTCCTAAGTCAAACACAAGCTGATGTTAATTCCTCCTATTAAAGGAAGCGTGCAGCGGAGCACCTCGTGTTAGCTGCCCCAAGCAACAGATAGCTAACTGGAAGCAGGTCGAATTTGTCTTCAAAATAAGAGGTTTACATTGTACCCCATTGGAGTTTAGAACTGGTTTCCTAGCGGGGGGCTTTTAATTTGAAAGTAGTGACTGTTTGTTGCTTTCTACTATAACAATAAGCTGACAGCTGCAGAGACCGAGGAGATGCTAGCATCTCCCGGATCTCAGCGGCTTTCCAGTTGCTCATCTTGACGTCCGTGGATGAAGTCATGAACTGCAATGTCTATCCTAACCATCCTCTCCGTAACGTAACGCCAGAACACAACTGTTTACCCTCACCACGCCTCGCAGTTGCTCCATGCCTGTTTAGAAGTGCAACATTGAAAAGGGTCCAGTCTGATACACTGTTGGGCCTCGCAGTGTTCCGAACGTTGTGTATTCAAATACATTGGTATGGCGGTATATTAAAATTTCATGTCATAACGAAAATATACACTGGTATTCTGTGTGAACTGGTACACCGCCCAGCACTACTTCAAATGCACACTCCGAAGGATGATGCCCCTGAATTGGGACACAGCCTGTGTGTCTGTATTTAAGCCCTTGTTCCCCATGCACTCCTTGTCAGTTTGTTGTGTTTGTGTGATGTCCCTGAAGTTCCTTGTGTGTCCATGCTCCTTGAAGTTCCTTGTGTCTTAAAGTTCCTTGAAGTTCCTTGTGTTTCCGCCACTGTGTCCTGATCCCTGGTATGAGTTTTTGGAATTTGATTTGATTTGACTTTTTCTAAGCTGTTTTGTTGCACTTTGTTTAACTGTTTTATTTGCTACGTTGGTTTTGGTTCTTGGACCCTTTTTCATTTGGTCCCTTGGTTTTTGTGCCTGTTCAGCTTTTTGTAACTAAAGCTGACTTTTTGTTCTCCCCTATCTTGCCTCCTTGAGTCTGTGTTTGGGTCCAACTCCACTTTCCCTCACCCCTTGACAGAACAAACTGATGAGGTTTAATTTGAGGTTAAATTGTGGGATGTTTTGGATGGCAAGGTTGACATGGGGGAGAAGCTAAAGGCCATAGTGGACTTTGATAGGGAACTGTTTTTCAGGCCTTGGTTGAAGGCAATCCCATGCGCCACACATTTTATTTTAGAGTTGGCTAACCCTAACCCTAACCCCTCAGAAAGGCTTTGGTTGCCAACCTTTATAGCTTGGAGTCTCACATGGTGGTTAGCCGCCACCCTGTTAGCCTTCAGTGTGCCCCAGAGCCTGCCAATTCTAAGATGTCCCCTTTCTTGGGAACACAGCTGGCCTACAAAGTGCCCCCACCAAGAAAGCGACGTTCCCGGCTGTGTCCTGGCTCCCTGGAGTCTAGCTCTGGAGCTCCAGCTGGATGGCGTGGCTGACACCCAGGCCGACACCTGCCAGTGTCTCTTAGTCAGCGGCCGTACAACATCTGCAAGTGGTTCTAAGTTGGTGGCCCAGTTGACATCTGGCAGTGGTTCTCAGTCTGCGGGCCGGTCGACATCTGCCAGTGGTTCTCCATTGGCGGCCCCACCGACATCTGCCAGTGGATTTGGGAGACTCAAGATATGAGTTCCAATTTGTTTACAGTTTTCTTTGTGGTGTATATGGCAGTGGAAGCATTTCTTCTGGCGTTAATGTAAATCAGGATGAAGAACAGCTGTGGGAACTCTCTGGGAAGGTAGAGAGGGCGAAAGGAAAGCGAGAAGCTCAATGTCAGTACTGCACAGCTCCTCTCTGACGATTACTGTGTGTTTACATAGAGATACACACTGCTGCCATGTTGCTTCCTGGTGAGCGCCATGCCTCAGTCAAGCCTTGTGGGGGGGCTAATTTATCTATGTGTAACATGTCATCTCTGTCGGAATGTAGGCGGTCCTGTATTCATGCATGTAGTTAACGTTGGCTTGCAGCTCGTCTGTTTTGTGCACGAGGCAGCGTGAAGTAATCCAGTAGTAGAAGCAGTGACCAGAGAGCCAGCAGTGTAAACACAAACAAAGATAGCACAACAGCGGAGTTGGCAAAGAGGCACACACAATTTTTAAAGTTTTAAAGAAAGGAAAAAAAGGTAGCCAGATGCCGTTAAACCAGGTGGTTGGTGTCTAGCACAGCAGATAACATGTACGTCCATAGATGAATGAAAACGATGAATAATCCACAAAATTTACAAAACCATACACCATACTACTTTATGAGCTAACCGGTCGACTGCACAAGCAGTGACGCGGAAGCGTAATATCTACTTCTGCAGAGTCTCTGACTGGTGAGTGTAACTTGATGCTGATAGAAACATGGATCACATCACTCTTATTAATGTAATATATATCTTTGATGGATACATTTCATATATGCATGTATATTTCTGTCACATCAGGTTGGTTTGCTTTATGTGCATGAATGTGCTCCTTAGCAGGGGTAGGAAACGGGTACAATACGAAAGGGAATGGCATCATTTCATAGCTGAAACAGGAAAGTGCTTAAAGTACTGTGAGAACATCTGTGAGTTGGTCAGCACAGTTTCTGAGCACACACCCCGGTATGTTGTCAGGACCTGCAGCTTTCCTGGGGTTCACCTTTAGTAGGGTCCTCCGCACATCAGCTGGGTCCAGGTGAAGTGTTTCATTGTCCGAACAGACAGGGGTTTTTGTTGGTGTGGTGGCTTTCAAGATGACAGTACTAGGTGTTTACTTACCGGCTGATTGAGACCTGAGGTAGTTACTTTTAGTTAGAAGTTGTGTTGATAATGATACGCAGATATACTCTACTTGCCACTGCTCGTGAGGACTCTGACTCCATCAGCGGTATTCGGCTGTTGTCGGACGGTGCGTGTTCATGGTTTGGTTAGGGGTGGTTTTGGAGAGAGGCCTGAGTGCAGTGGGTGGGTTTTACTGGCTGGATACTCTCTAGCCTGGACTTGACAGTTTTTCCACATTACTTACCCCAGCTTTGATAATTAGAAAAATGTCATTCAGAAGTTGTCGTTTGTATTTTTCAGTATAGTAGAAAGACTGTGAACAACAGCAACTCATGGCTGGAACTAGCTGATAAGCATGCTAATGTCAGCAGACATATCTGCAACACAGTAACTACCACACTTTTGTTTTTTCACATTCTGGGAAATTGTATGTTTAAGTTCTAAGGACTTGATTCTTTTTGGCGAAGCATGAAAATGGATGGCCCCATGACACCCACCATGTTTGATGTAGGTAAGCTTTTAATAAATGTTCATCTTCCTCAGACGCTCAGCGGCTCATGGGGAAGTAGTAACCTGAGTTTCATGTCATTCGGACATGCCAGTGTGGATATATGCAACACTTCCTGTTTTAACAAAATCTGCAGGAAGTTGTTATTTTAATAACTTGAGTATTGTTTGTAATATCAAAAGTCCACAGATGCTCTGTGCAAAGTTTCGTGCAAATTTGGTGAAATTGCCTGGGAGGAGTTCGAAAAATAGAAGGTGGAAATGAGTGTGACCTAAATCACAAGATTCAGCAGAATTCAGTGAACGCGTAGATATAAGGTTTTTGAATGTGCGATAAAGTATATGGCAGTTATAAGGCAAAATGCACTTACCTTGATTATAGTGCCACCTCGTGGTGGAAATTCCCAATGACAATAGATTATTAAAAAATTGGCAGGTGTGACCTTTATTCCAAGTTTGGTGAGTTTTGGGGTATGTTCAAGTAGTGAAAAATGCAATCACTTGGGACAAAAAAGTCGTCACTACAAAAACAATATTGCAGGTCGAGACCTGCTCGGGCCCTGATAAATATGGCAACCCAGCAGAGTCAAATTAAGAGACAATAGAAGAACCTTTTGCTGATTATTCACAGTAAACAAGTTCGTGCATGCTTAACACGAGTGGCTCTACAATGAACACCTGTTTACTTCTGCTACAGTGTTACCTGTTGAGGTCCCATGTGAAGGTGTACTCTGGTCTTCCACTCCTGTTTTGACAGCAGGTCTCTAGCATAGACCATCACCACAGCTTTTCCTTTTCCCACAAGGCTGAGGTGGCGCATGGTGTACACCACACCACGCTCGCTCACCCTGAAGTCAGAAGGGGCTCCGACCTCGAACCAAACCTTCCCTCCACTGCAGTCCATGAAGCTCACTAAGAGAAAAGACAGACAGGTCAGACTGAGTGAAAGAATCCATCCATCAAGCCTGATATCCTGTTTGTGTGTGTATATGTGTGTGTGGCGGGTGCTGTATGTGTTCAACTTTTACAACTCTACTGAAACCATCAGTATGTTCATGTTAACATGTTGTGATTTATCTATTTAAAGATGTTTTAAGATGATTTAAAGGTGAAGTATGTAAGAACTGACAACTAGTGAAATTCACACTTGGCAAAAAAAAAAAAACTTCTGCTGACTGTAGCTGCGCTACGGAGCCCAAAAAAGGGACATGGGGAAAAATAAAACACCTAAACGTTTCTTGTGCGCACGGGAATCTTTCCGGTGAGCACGTGACACTTTCTTGTGTGCTAATACTGAAGTATAACAATTATTCCATAAACATATATCAGGTTTAAAAAATATCAGCCAACACGAATCTTAAACCAGTATTTACCCATTGAGCACTGAGCCAACATCGCAGTCTCTGTCCTTGAGTGCAGCGGAAGGGGGCCGGACGTTTTGGTAACTAGTGAATGATAGTAGAAAGCCAAGATTAAATCAAATTGCATAAAAGAATGAATAGCCTACTGTTCATGTTTCACTCAACACAATTTTAGTTTCATGTAGTTTGTGTGTGAAATCGCTGCAGTGGACAAGACTGTGCTGTCAGCCGCACACTGCACACTGGAAACAGTGCAGTCTCCACACACACACCTTCTCCAGGCAGCTCATCTGGGTCATCCTCACCACCAAATATGGAATTGTATGATTTATGAAAGCTTGTAGATTTATGAAAGCATGTAAATCATGTCAGTGACAGCTCTCACAGAATCGTTACACTGCATGTGATCATTGGGAGTCCTAATCATGATGCAGGCCATTTTCACCATAACTGCAACTTCAATGAATAACTAGTGTTCACCTATCAAACTTCCATTTTCAAACAACATCCCAGGCTGAGGGATACCACTGACTGTCTCACAGTTTGGGCACGTGAAGCAAGTCAGTCGGATTGTACACACAAGAAAAGTTTCTTGTGCTCACAAGAAAGTTTATTGTGCTCACCAGAGAGTTTGAGTCAGCCCATCCTAGGAGTGGGACAGGCACTGATTTTTCAAAGTCTCTGTTCAGCTCAAAGTATTTTTGTAGCTTCTAACTGAATCTCTTTAGTTTCTCTTGTCATTTGAGGTGTTTTATTTTTTTGTCCTGTTCACTTTCAGCTGTTTTGGAGTCATGTTCAGTTACCGCTGGTGAAAACGCAGCATTTCCTGTAATGCTGCTTCATAATAAAAGCTTCAAAATGACTAAAAAATGGGGGTTTCATTGTGAAATTAAACATGGAAAGGAAAATAAACAACTGAATTAGCGGAGCTACTTTGTTAATGATGATAGGGACAAGCGTGTCATTGGTTTAAGACACACCGTCAAGCAGGCAGACCAGTTCTGATGGAAATGCAAATGCAATGGAAATGCTGTGCAGAGTCAAACTGAGTAGGGGCAGGCAGGCAAACGTAATGCAAAAAATGTGAGTCATCCGTGGAGCTTCTCTGAACCTGCTGTTGTGTATCCCTGATGTTACTTTGTGTTTGCCAGCTCCTTGTCTGCTGTGATCCTGATTAGAACTGTATCCATATATATACACAGACACACTATGTTGGTAAAAGTATTCACTCACCCATCCAAATAATTAAAATCAGGTGCTCCAATCACTTCCATGGCCACAGGTGTATCAAAGCAAGCACCTAGGCATGCAGACTGTATCTACAAACATATGTGAAAGAATGGGTCACTCTCTGCTTAGTGAATTCCCGCATGGTACTGTGATAGGATGCCACCTGTGTAACAAGTCATGAAATTTCCTTGCTTCTAAATGTTCCACAGTTAACTGTCAGTGGTATTAGAACAAAGTGAAAGTGACTGGGAACGACAAAAACTCAGCCGCAAAGTGGTAGGCCACGTAAAATGACGGAGCGGGGTCAGCGGATGCTGAGGCGCATAGTGCACAGAGGTCGCCAACTTTCTGCAGAGTCAATTGCTACAGACCTCCAAACTTCATGTGGCCTAACTGCCATTTAAAACAAGACAAAATTATTGATTTGATTGTGAAACTCATTCTTTTTGCATTTAGAGACATCAAGTTTGATTTATACTGAACTAAATATACATCCAAAGGACCCAAAACAAAGTTTCTGATTTCTCTCAATTTGTTTGTTTTTCTTCATGACCTGCAGGTAATATTTTTAGTTTGAGTCGATTGTGAACTGCGCATTGCACACTGCACAGTCAGAGCACATGTCAAGTCCTGTAGCTCTCTATCAGCATGCTAGCCAAGACGCACCATTTGACATCGTGGATATCGTTTACACAAGTAGCGATGCAGTTGCTGATAATTAAAGTTTTAGTATTCTAGTCCAGGGTTACTCACATATTGACAAGACAATATCTGCCCTCTTTTAGATTAGGCAATCGCCTTAATTTGTTTTAATGTTAAATATGTTGCATATGGTTCATATGTTAAAGCTGAATAAATACATTTAAAGTAATCTGTTAGCCAAGTGTCTTGTAACACCCCTTCTGGACTGTGGCACAAAGACTCTTTTCTGTTGTTGGTGTAATTACGGTTAGTGAATGTGTTTGTGAATAAGATGATGTGTAAGACGGTTGCGGGTTAATTCACATCCTTGTTCTGTGGTTAAATGTGTCGAGTTAACAAAGATGATAAAATGTTGGCACCGTGAGTAAAGGCGTGTTTGCTGGGAGAGATTTCCTGTCAGTGTGTGGTTAAAGAAATGGTGGATCTCTGGCTGAAGTTTGCAAAACTATACTCTGCGTACTCATTGTTAATGAACTGCAGTAGTTTCTTCATATAGTTCATAAGATGGAAAGTACTGATGACTTTTGCAGTGAAGTCAAATATAATGTGAAGAATGTCCTATATCAATGAACATAGTGTAGAAATACTGTGGCTGTTGGGATGGCCTTTCCTTCTGGTCAAGACTGGAACTATATTAAAAGCTAATGGATAGATTGTCATTAAACTTTTTCATGAAGTCTCCAGAGGATAAATCCTAATGACTCTGGTGAGCTCCTCACTTTTCATCCTGTTAGCAGGACAATGCACCCTGCCAAACCACAAACAATGTTCAGGAATAGATGAGGAACATAACAAAAAGCTCAAGCTGAATATGCAACTCTTCCAGAAACACCTACAACA
This sequence comes from Acanthopagrus latus, assembly GCF_904848185.1. Taxonomy (NCBI): domain Eukaryota; kingdom Metazoa; phylum Chordata; class Actinopteri; order Spariformes; family Sparidae; genus Acanthopagrus; species Acanthopagrus latus. The sequence continues at coordinate 29,262,856 of NC_051049.1, forward strand.
CTACTACAAGCATGGCACCTACACCTGCGGCTCAAAGAGTGAAAAGGCATGACTTTGAAAACATTGAGCTTGAGAGAATGAAAGTGGACTTTGAAATCCAGCTATTAGAGCCAGTTTCACAGTCAATGATGACTTTTTTATTACCATCTAAAAATCTGTTACATTTAAATGCATGTAAATCTGTAAAGAAACTCTCATGCATCCAAACATTTACATCAGCCATCTTATTTCTTAACATACTCAATTTCCTGCATAATTCACTTACAAGCTATTGATATTCTTATTTACTTAATCTTCAGATTTGGACTCAGCAGACCAAAGTACAGATTTCCACTGAGTGACCTCACATGTGGCTATGATGCTGGGCTCTGCAATTGGCTTGTTAATATTGTGGTAATTAATTTTTGTGGTTACTGCGACACCCCTACCCTGATCTGTTAATATCATTGAGTTCCATGTGACCCTGATTGTTTATGTAATTGCATGTTTTTTACACTGTGTGAATCTGAGGTTGAATCTGGGGTTGCTGCCCACTGCTGCCCAGAAATATCTGAAAGTCCCATGTTAAGTTCTGCCCCAATTCCATCTATATTGCAGATGGGTGGGATGGATGTTAAAGATAGATAGTTCTAACTATATCTATCACAGCATTAAGTATTTTTGACCATCAGAGCTAGTGGGAGATGTAATAGCAATGTCTCTAAAATGGGGTTGGTCCCAATGTGGAATTTCGTGCAGATAGGGTGTGGTATTCATATTAATAATAGTTTCATAGATTTATATTGCCTTTAAAAGAGGACTTCACAGACTTTATACTATTCAGTTTACTTATACGGAGGAATACTACTCAATCTAAGTCAGTCCCCAACTTTCATCAATATGTAACCTGTCCCACCAGACAGGATAAGACTCGTGATCTTTGCTATAGGTCAGTAAAGAAGGCATATAAATCACTTCCGCTACCTACTCTGGGCCACAGAGACCACAACTGTGTACCTCATGCCCACATACAAAACTGTTCTGAAGAGGGAAAAGGTCTCTATAAAGGACATTAAAAACTGGACAGAAGAGTCTGTGCAGTGTCTACAGGCCTGTTTTGACTGTACTAACTGGGATATGTTTATAGAGGCATGTGGAGGTGACTTAGAGTTAGCTGATGTAACATGTTCTTATGCTGCATTCTATAGAAACATGATCATACCATATAAAAGGGTAAAAAATTACTCAAATAACAAGCCATGGGCAACAAAATCTGTCAAATCCAGCATACAAGCTAAGAAACTTGCCTTCAAACTCGGGACTGCCTCTGAATTGTATACAACCACAAAATATATGAAAATTCAAATTCTAAAGGCAAAACAGGACTATAAAATAACTCTGGAGAATAAAATGGCTGCAAACAACCTGGGCTCAGCCTGGTCAAGTATGAAAGCCATCGCAGGCACTAGTAACTCAAAAAGTATAAGGACTTTAGAGGGTTTTGATGCAGATTCTGACATTGCAAATGCTCTTAATCATTTCATTCCCTGATTTGACACTTATGATTTTAGTAGAGAAATACAGGAGGTCTTTCTCTGGTCTCTACATATATAAACTGGTCCACCCTGAGCCTACCAACTCCCAGGATGAGGAAAACAAGCAATGCCTGCATGGTCTATGCAGCACACCCACTGGTACAAAAGCGCTTCGACAGGCTGTTCAGATTCAGCTCCATTTGTTACATAATGAAAGGAGTCATTTACATACACACCTCCTCTGCACGGTCATAGGAGATATCTGAGAGGGGGGTGTCCATCCCCAAGGTGAAGTTCGGTATGTTCAGCGGTAACATAGCAGTGTTTTGCAATAGCTAGACATGCAAATTGCTTTGTTGTTGGCTGTAAAATTCAACACAAGTGCATATATTCTGTCCCAGCTACAGAAGAACAGAAGAGACAGTGGTTGCGTTTCATTTTTTGACGACAACGTGCCAGCTGCGGTTTGTGTAAATTTGTGTGTGTGCTAACCATTTCACATCAGACTGCTTCAGTAACGAGGGTCAGTACAAAACTGGCTTCGCCTCGACACTGACCCTCATAAAAGGATCAGTCCCAACCATACCGGACCCAGCAACTGCACCCGAGCCACCGGTTTGATAGCATTTACAGTTGCCTACGAGCATGGTTAAGTCAGCTGGAAATTGGCTAACCAGTTAGCTCCACTTCGCTAAGCAACGGCATTTGAAGCAAGTTTATTGTTAATAATATTACGATGGAGCTTGGTTGTCACAATAAAAAGTCTGGAAACGTGCAGACTGGAGACAGAGATGATGCGAACAGTGTCCAAGAATTTGGAGACGGTGTTGGAGACAAACACAGCTGTCGCTAGCTGTAGCCATTAGCTACATCGTGGTAACTGTAACAACACATACGAACAAACTAACGTTATTCAGATACACAAACCATTCTGAAACGTCCTGCTGCAGCCACAGAGTCTGTATTTCTTCAGGAGCCTCTCCTTCTGGGTCCAATTCTGGGTCAAACTGGTGTGGTTAAATGAATCTCTGTGATACATACATATATATATATATATATATATATATATATATATATATATATATATATATATATATATATATATACACACATCCATCATAACATTAGTGCATGTTACGGCTAGCGTTAGCAGCATCGTCTTCCTGCTCCTCTCATTCATTCTTTCATTTTTATATCTGTTATATGTTTGCTTTAGAAATGCGATACACATAACCGTAAGAATCCTTAAATTTGGATCTTCAGAGGAGGTGTGAATGGTGAATTGATGAAAAACTGTATAATATGGGACCTTTAACCAATAGGACACAAAGAGTGTGAGTCACTGGAGTACCGTATTCGGCTCGGAATGATGGCTTTAAGTAACCATTGGAACCTGGTGCAGAATGAAAGAAATACGCAATGGTAACAGGTGTCACAAGTTAACCTAGACGCTGCGCACTCAGTGCCACAGCTGACAGTGGTCTCCACGCTACTCTCGAGCCACATGAACAAATGCCTCAGACTCTTCCACCCATGAGTTGTTTGAGATTACAGACATTCACGACAAAGATATAAGACTGACAGCATGCACTTTTGACACATGCATCTACACAGTCACCTACACTGCCACTGTGTGCTCTGTAGCACTCGTCTAACAGTTGTTTGAAGGTCACAGACTCCAGCATCTCTGTGTGGAATAGTAGTGTCAAAATGAATACACATATACATGACTTGAGCAGATCGATCAATGAGCAGAACAGGACAGCAGGACATGACATCTCCAGATGGGATTCTCAAACCACACTTCCAGCACATCTGGGTCCCTTGCCAGTTAAAATGAACACCAGTAAATTTCATTACTAAACCAGAGCTACATAAATAACAAATGTCAACAACTGCAGCTAACGGTTAGCTGAGCGGGCTTGCTGGTAGCCAACAACATTGCTGTCTAGGAATCATTGCTGCTAGTAAGGCAGAAGTAGTAGACACGAATCGAGCACACTCCTGTAACCAATCATGCTGTTGACTGAGGTTAGGACCTCCTACCTCGTTAACATATGGACACAGAAATACAGAAATAAATAAATGTAGGTGAACAGAAATGTAGAAATACATTATTTATTTATACATTAATTTCAGCTTTTATTTATTTCAGCTTTTATTTATGTATTCCTGTATTTATCTATACATGTATTCATTTATTTATTTATTTGTGCATTTATTTATACACCCCTCACACCGTAAGTCTGATTGACTTGAAATCTGACACACAAGTCCAGCTCCACGTGCTCTACAAAAAAGCCTCTTGGACCATTAAGCTCCGTTTACTTAGATTTTTTGCCAATTAGCATAATGTGAAAAACTGTAAAAGGAATAGAACTTTTGAAAGATTGACTCTATCAATAATAACATCTGATATAGGGCATTGGGGGATGAAAAGACACATTTCTACTATAAATGAGCCAGATTGGTCATAAAACATGGCCGTCATGTACCAATGTATTTTTGCAATGGGCGGAGCTTAGAAATGATTGGCCATAATTCCGACACCCTTTGCCCTATCATCACAAAACTTGGTGGGGAGGTTCACAACTGAACTGGGAATCTGCCCACCAAAGCATGTTGAGCTCAACCTATAGGAGGCATGCTCTAGGGGCAAGTATTAACTAATATCTTGAGTGCCATGTTGATAGGTGAAAGTGGGCGTGGCCTATTCATCATTAACCATCACTGAACTTTTGAAGGATTGACTCTATCAACACCAAATATTCTATACAGCTTCGGGGGATGAAAAGACAAATTTCTACTATAGATGAGCCAGATTGGTCAAAAAATATGGTCGCCAGGGACCCATATATTTTTGCAATGGGCGGGGCTTAGAAATGTTTGGCCATAACTCCCACGCCCTTAGTCCTATCATCAGAAAACCTGGTGGGTAGGCTGACAACGGGACTGGGAATCTGCCAACCAAAGCAAGTTGAGCTCAACCTATAGGGGTCGCTATAAATTCTATTAGCATGTAGCTGAAAAAACAATTTGGAGAAATCCGGGGCTTGTCATGGTTATGTGTTGCACAGATCTTTGCTGAGGCAATTATAAATGAAAGTTTTGACAGCATGTTGGGTGCAAATTCAGGAGGCTCATCTGAAGAACGAAATCTCGAAAGACGATAGATGGATTACATGCAAGGCAACATGCGGTAAGGAACATTTTTCCATCTTTCAACAGGCTCACCAGTTATTATATTAAAAATATCTGTATCTAACCATTGTGCTGTTCCGGCAAAGGGCTCCAGTGTGATCGACCCGGGGGACAATGACAGTAAATTTGAGTTAAACACAGATTTCGCTTATCCTGTGTGAATGCGCCGCATAAAACACAGAAGTGGTGGAATAATTTCTAAATCACTTGAGGTCCCCAGGTAATACTAGTCCCATGCGAAGAGCTACATTTTCCCCGTAGCCAAATACCGGAGTATTGCCAAACATTTTAACTCTGGAATTATTGGATTGTTTTGGTTGGTTGGGGACGATATTGCGTCCCTCACCAACTCAACCACAGCTTCAATCCCTTCGCGGTCCATCTCACATCGTTTTAATAATTCCCTGTCATTTAGTGTCTCCAAAACATTCGGCTGTGACTAGGTCTTAGCGTGTTAGGAGTCCTCTGGACTACTTTTAAGGTCTCCCAGACTTAGGTGCTACTTTTAGGCCTAAAATGTTTTGTGAATAACTTTTATTTTCAAAAAACTAAATTTACGACTGACACGCCCATTATTTTTAGGAGTTGCTCCTAAATTTGCCTGTTAGGAGCAGTGGCGGTCCTAGCTTTCATGTCGCCTGGGTGAACCTCACCTCTAGCTCCCCCCCCCCCCCCCCCCCCCCCCCCCCCACCGAAAAAAATGGACAGAAAAAAACTCAAAATAACTCATTTAATAAAGTAATTGTTGGAAATTTGGCCCAACATACACAGTAACGGCTACAATAAAAGATATATACAATCATAAATACAAGTAGGTACCAACAATCAAAAGAATTAGTATAATAGAATAAAATATAAATAAATTAGTGAATCAAATTTCTAAATTGCACAAATCCTTCATCACACAAGTACAATAACACGTACGAGAGTATAAGAATTTCACTACACTTTGTACAAGAAACACAAAATGAATACCAACCAACTTCTAGATATATTTTCCCCACTAACCAATGACTTCCTGAAGTATTGATGGTGGCAACTTCTTCCCTCACTGTCGTTTCTAGGGAATACAAAGTCAGATGTTACCTGACTTGGTCCCCTGGAAACCAGCTGTGTCTGAATTCTCACAGTCAGAACTGAAGGCCAGTTAGCAGGTCAGTGCACAGGAGCTCATCCTCAAGAGACGATTCTGCTCCAGGCGTTTCTAATGGAGAGCACAAGGGCATTAGTATACACACATTATTCACAGCGTTTATAGTGCAGAACATCACACATGTTAATAACACACAGTGATAATAACATCATAACTGTCTGCAAAATACTTGTGAGAAATTACATAGTCTTCCTGTTAGTGATCAAATGTGCTGTAAGGACAGGAGGAGGAAGTTGGAGAATGACATTTTGCTTGAGGTGTCATAGGAGCCACAGGCACATCCCCCATGTGGGAAGACACAGGTTTTAGATAAGATGACATTTGCTGTCCCATCTGTTACATCAAATAATCACTGTCCTGCGAAGACAGGATACACCCAAATATCAAAGAGTCATTATTATGTAAAGAAAATGTTTTATGACTGTTGTAAATGAAGGTAACCTCCTCTCTGATTCTGTACTTAAAGGATAACAGTTTAGAGTTTGAGAGAGAATGCTTTTCCCTTCTTCTCCACACTGCGTGTTATTAAAGAGATCTGGGCCCGTATTCACAAAGACTTTTATCTTAACGTTAGGAGTACTTCTAAATTGGACTAAAAGTTTTTATGTAGGAGTTGTTTCTTAAAAGTCTAGCTTACAGAATTGATCATTCACTTTACTGAGCAGCACTGGACCTAACGTGATGTTTAACAAACACTATGTGAGCTAGTCATGTTGTGTTACATACACATTATCAGGGTGAAAATAATTAAGATATAATGCTTGCTAGTCAGCTGGCCTGAAAACGGATGCTGTCGTCATCTATTATCATAGCCAGCAGTGTAGCAAGAGGCTAACAAACATACGAGTTATCCTAACTTCTACTAATTGACGTCATTTCATCTCATTACATGCATGGTCACACTTATGAAGAGTATTTGACATGGCTCCATACCTTTATCTTATGCTCGTTTCTCCTTTTCTTCTTTTCTCCTTTTCCAGAACTGGGCATCTGATGGCTGTGTCCTCTTCTTATCCATTTGTTTACTTGACACAATCAACACGCGACCCCTCCCAACATTGTCAACCAAGAGTTAAGTCTAAACCAGTTCACCTCGTTTTATAATATATTTCATTATTTCATCAAACCTCCAAAACAACAGAGCCCCAGACATGACATGGTCAAAAAAAAATAATAAATTGTGGCCACAATACGGCTATAATGTGCACATGAAATACTAATTTGTGGCCACGAAGTAGGTATAATGTGCCCAAGAGCTAATAATAATATCACTCCTGGACAGCTGGGTAAGCAAATTGAGCGTGTCTTCTGTAAGGTCTCAGGTGGAGGCAGGAAGGGCTAGTGATGGGAACGGCAGTTCTTTTTACTGTACTGAATCTCTGGAATCCATTCATTAAAATGATTTGTTCAAAATATTTGTTCACCGATTTGTTCAGTGCTCTCCAACTCCCTGAACTGATAAGCAGCCAAACGATCCGTCATTCAGTTAATAATTCAGCCCTGAGGTTCACGTTCACTTACTGAGGGACGGTGAGTTCAGGGACTATGGTACACAATCATTCGCGGGAGACACAGTGCTGCTCTGAGTGGTATACATGCACTAAAATTATTACATGGTGAAAGTGTCCTCTGTGCACAGTAAAATCACTTAACATGATGCTACACGGATGTTAGCATCACAGCGCTGATTTTAGCAGTACGGTTACTGAACGTGAATCATGAGAATCATGAGTGAGAGACACAGCGCCACTTTCAGCACAGTTTGTGAACGAGAATCACGTCCTCAGCATCAGTTCTCTGCCTGCAGTAGGTTTGCAAATCATGAATGAATCACAGGGTGAACGTGATTCACGTCCTGGCGTCCCTCGTTCGCGAACGACCTGCTGAGGACGTGAATTTTCGTAGCACAAACTTTTGTTTTTCTTACCCACTGCAAAGGCAGACAACAAAGAGGACTGCATTTCATATTTTTAAATGCAATGTATGCCAGCTGTGACTAAATCGTTCTTGCTCCTTCAACAGGAGGTATTACATGACATCCGGGGTGTTTGGAATGCTCACCGTATAAGGCCCTCCAAGAACACCAACATGCCCAGTGGGATACCCTCACCTTTGGGGTGCAGAAGACTGCCTTGTTCCACTGACTGAAGATTTGACCACATGTAAAGACAGCTGCACATTTTTAAGTTCAGACCCATGTGATGTGGACGTGTTTGATTTGTGCACAATAATAATGGAAGAATCAAGCTTGGAGTTCCCATCTACCATGTCTCAGGCACTTGATTTATATTTTCATCTGAGGGAAGTGGTTCGTCCACAGTTATTTGAGGCAATTTAAAGGGAAAAAATCATACAAATAGTGTAGTACATTTGGTACTTTGGTACATGTTTTTGCAGCATAATGTACATATTACGTTTTTACATTTGTGAGATTATTCTGCGTCTTTGTTATAACAAAAATAATCAAAAAAGACTGTATAACTTTTTTTTTTCTGTTTTCAGTATTGATAGCTATTGTTAGCTAGAAAATAAGATAAGTTTGACTCAAATAGTTGGACAAGTTAGACAAAATGAATCTTTTTGGGCTAGTGTTATTATCCTTTAATTAATATTAAGCTTGTCAAACTGTGAGGGCTTCAAAAGTTGTTCATAACAAAGTTTTGGTTGTTACATGTTTCACCTAAATGGTAATACAAAAATGTATCCATCTCTAACAAGGACAATAGCACCTTGGACAGCAACCACACAGACTGACAATGACATTTTGAATCTAATGTTATGATCAATTAGACAAGAAATAGGCTACTGTATAGTATTATTATGATGGTTGTGTATGTTTCCTGAGCGGGTGGAAGAGATTAAAGCAATCCGATATTTGATGAAGAATCAGTGCACGTTTCTAACACTAGAAAGTGAGGTGTAAAATAACTGTGGGTGGTGTCATTATAATGACAAGTGTAAAGATGTATAGAATGTAACCAAGAGGACATCAACATTTTGTACAAACTTGAATGGTTTACTGGTCTTTTTCAAAATACGCCATAGTCATAAATAGAACAGGTGGTATTTTGTACATAATAACAGGATAAGAACATTTTTCAAAATTGTTAGCCATCTTAATACTGATGGTTACAAAATATTGCTTTTTAAACTTCATAAAAGTGTTAACAACTAATCTAAACAACTCACTTCTTTTTAAACACCTTGAACACATCAGTCAAGGCTCACATTCTTGTTTCTACTGGGGTTGCTACAAACAACTGTAATAATTATACAAACATGCTCAATCAGTTGGATTTTGGCATTTGAAGTGGAGCTGTACTTATGCCTAGTCAGTGTATCTGCAGTAGACAAAATGAAAATACACAGCAACCACTTTAAAAGCAGATGAAATAAAATGCCCTACTTAAAAAAGATCCACAACGGACTACATAGTTAAAATAACAAAACCATCCAGTCTAGCAAGTAGCTGTCACATCCTTCATGTTACTGTTTGTATTATTACCTACACCACATCCATTACCCACATTGAGCTTGAGAGAATGTTGTTAAATTCGCTGCGAAAGTCTGGATAGCTGTAGTAACCAATGGGCAGCTTTAGCACACATCCACATGTGTGGGACTGTGGTCTGCAGAGGAAATCTGTGGTTTCTATGAACTCAATTAGTATGGCTTTATCCAAGAGGTCAGATCCTGTACAGAAGCGCAGGAAAAGCTGAAGATGGTTGCAATCAATTTCCCCAATGTACCTTTTCAGGTAACGAGAAACTGTTGACTGGGCTGCTGTCATGTCCTCTGGAAAGTTTAGAAGCCCCTTCACTGTTTTTGCAGTTGTTTTTTTTGTGCAATGAAATGATGCAGTGCTTCTTGTGGCTACAGCTACAGAACCCACAACAGGACGCCAGCACTTAATTACATACATTGGGGCCTGAACGATTACTTTGTGTCCAATCTGTGCCAAAACAGGGAGCAGTGTGTCCTTGGTAGGAACTTGCTTGCATTCATGTACATCGAGTACATCCAGCAATTCATCCGTGTCCACTGAATTAAAGTCCTCCAAAGCCTTCAGAAGGACAGATCTTTCTTCTTGTGATACGTACAGCAAAAGGGAATCCTTGAAACTACTGGTTGTCGAGCCATACAGCACCTCTTCCAGAAATGGTATTGCAAGTTTCACTGGGAAGTAACCGGCCTGTTTCCACCCTACTACAAATACTCTAGCTACAGCCTGCCATTCTTCACACTGAAAGTCATGCCTGATGAAGGGAACTTTCACCTCAATTCCCAGTGTGCAGCTGTTATAGAAATCCATCCAAAATTCTGTAAGGCAGTCTCGCAAAATACCACTTCCTTCCCCCTGTTCAAGCTCTCCATTTGGTAGATGCATTTTGATGTTGACCTCAGATGCAATAATTTTTGGGTCCTTGAAGGCACTGATCAAGTCAGTGAGACAGTGACCTCTTCTTACAATCAGCGTTACAGGACAAGATTGTGGTTCAGGAAGTGCTTGGGCTGGAACATCGGCCTCCCCTGCAAGCACCGGCGACTGATCCACTGTTTGATGAGCTGCATCATCCTCTTTTTCTAGAAAGAGTGTTTCAAGGTTTGTTTCATCCACAGTTACTTCCAGGTGGTCATCCTCCATGCATCAGAATCTTCACTTTCGGCCAGAGTTAGCAGACCATCCCATGGTAATGTGTCGTTGAGTTCCAAATATCCGCTGGAGGCTCCATTATTATTTCCAGAGTGGTTTGGTGATTCAGAATTTCTGTTTTCCACCAACAGATCCTCAACGGCCTGATTCTGTTCATTGTCAGTGAGATCTACCACTGAGGGCTGACTTATTGCATAAACACCCTCCACGCCCGAGGGCTGATGTCCTGTTTTCTTGGTGGTGCACAGATAAAGTCGCAGAATTTTTTTATTTATTTATTTTTTTTGAATGGCCATTTGGGAAAAAAAGATTTTCAGCCATAACTTTGATATTTTCCACTGTTTTATCTTTATCTTAAGCCTTGTTCCTCCACCACTTACAGACTTCACCTGTTTGTACCTTTCCTCTTCCTCATCATAATCCATCCAGCCAACCTCAATTCATCTCACGTTCTGTTTGGCATTGGTATTTCCTGCCCACTTAGATGATCTCTATTTTGGAGGCATCCCCTCAGCTCCAGACAGTCTTTGTCGTAGTCTTGAAAGTATGGATTATTTCCTGGATGGTGATTTTTGTGACAGTACTGCTTGTCTGCAGAAGGCCACAGTGGAGATTCTATCTCTAACTTTAGGGATGTACTTTGCCAGGTCACTGTCTGTTATTAACGGAATGACAGTTTCATCTGAAAAAATAAAAGATACTCCAAGTCAATAAAAAAATAAATTCATAAATACAAATGCATAGTATAAAATGCCAATGGATATTTAAAGAAGTGGTATAAGGGTATAGTTATTCACATCATTAGTTTTTCATTTTATATAACCTACTTTTGATAACATTAGCTTTTGATAATGATGCAGATATTTTTCCAACTTGAGATGACCGAGAATTATTTTGAAACACAGTTGATTTCCTTTTTACAAGACGTATTTGATTACATGAAAAATTAAAACATTTAACATTTTTAGAGTGTGCATCTGAATTTGTGCATCAAGTCTATCTGTTCTGGTGTGACCATGTTTCACACAAACTTTCAGTCAATATAAATCTTCTGTTTGGAAAATATACACACACACACACACACACACACACACACACACACACACACACACCTGGCAAGCAAAGACAGCAGCTGCAGTGGCTTACATTTTCATCTTCAAGTTGCTGGATCACATCTTCAAGTTTGCGATCCATCAAAAATTCTCGCAGCCGAGTATCCATAGTCTACCTTTAAACCACAGGATAACAAAATTAATTAACAAGAAGCTTTAACAAAAGTAGCTTCTCCGTATTTTTAGATCTATAATTCCAAATCACCTATTGAGAACATGAACATGAATGCAAACGAAAATAATATATAATTATTTATTTATTTATTTTTATTTTGCTGGCGCTCATGCCGCCCCTCCACGAATGAAAAACCGCCCCTGGTTAGAAGCTACTTTTAGCCTTAAGATTCTTTGTGAATACGGCCCTGTTCTTTAACAGTGATGTGCCCAGAGTTACAACATCTGTCACTAACAAACAGCCAGCTCTCCTTCTTTCCTCTTACCGCTCTCAGCCGTCCTGTCTGCTCGCCACATTTTAAAGCCATCCAGAAAAGCGTCCATGTCTGGGGTCAGCGCTATTAGCCACATCTCAGTGAGCACCATGATGCTGCACTCACGGTAGTCCCTCTGACGCTGGGTCAGTGCTGTTAGTTCGTCCATCTTACTGGGAAGAGATCTCACATTCCAAATGATGACAGACAGACAGGCTGCATACAGGCTGCCCTGACAGGCGGAACAGTGAAAAAAGCAGTAATAAGACTAGAGCGACAAAAGCAAGTCTGGTCTAGCTCCAAAGATAAGTAATTTAAAACAGTCAAAAAGTACAAAATACATATAAAAATAGGAAAAAGCTCAAAAATGAGAAAGAACTGCTGTAACAGGCTGCCACTCACGCAGCGCTACTTTAGAGAGAGAGGGAAAGAGATAGGAAGCTCTCATTCTATATCTCCACCACCCTTCCTGAAACCAGCATAGGAGAGACAGTAACGTATGACGCTAGAATAAAGTAGGGCAATCCCCTGCATGACAAGAGAAAGAAACAGGAAAAGAAATGGAGAGAGAGAAAGGATGGTGATTTGGTGGGAGGACGTGTGGAGATAAATGTGCTCAGTGTCTGCTAGCTTGTGGGATGGGGTTTCCACAGCTATGTATGGCATTGCTGACTAACACTCACTGCCTTAGTAGGGAGAATGGATGGGAAAATGGGAAGGTCAGAGCAGTAAGCCCTGCTTTACTCAACAGTAGTGTTGTGTCGGTCGCGAACGTGTCGGTCGCGAACGTGTCGTTCAAACGAATAAAACTTTTCAGTGAACGAAGTAAACGGGATCACTTCATGGACTGATTCGTTCCTTTCTCAGTTGAGTTGAGCTCAGCCGCGAGCATGCTGGCCGGGAGTGGAACTGCTGCGACTCACTCAGAGGACTGTCAGGACGTGATTCTCGTTGAGGTACTGTGCTGAAAATGGCGCTGTGTCACTCAGCCAGGGCAGAGGAGATGATTCACATTCAGTAACCATACTGCTAAAATTAGCGCTGTGTTGCTAACATCCGTGTAGCATCATCTTAAGTGATTTTACTGCACAGTAAAAGTCACTCACGTTCGCGAACGTGATTCTCAGCAGCTGCCGTTGCGAACGTGATTCACGTCCTCAGCAGGTCGTTCACGAACGAGGGATGCCAGGACGTGAATCACGTCCGCCCAGTGATTCATTCATGATTTGCAAACCTACTGCAGGCAGAGAACTGACGCTGAGGACGTGATTCTCGTTCATGTACTGTGCTGAAAGTGGCGCTGTGTCACTCACTCATGATGCTCATGATTCACGTTCAGTAACCGTACTGCTAAAATTAGCGCTGTGATGCTAACATCCGTGTAGCATCATGTTAAGTGATTTTACTGTGCACAGAGGACACTTTCACTGTGTAGTAATTTTAGTGCATGTATACCATTCAGAGCAGCGCTGCGTCTCCTGCGAATGATTGTGTACTATAGTCCCTGAACTCACCGTCCCTCAGTAAGTGAACGTGAACCTCAGGGCTGAATTATTAACTGAATGACAGATCGTTTGGCTGTTTATCAGTTCAGGGAATTGGAGAGCACTGAACGATGCGGTGAACTAATCTTTTGAACAAATCATTTTAATGAACGGATTCTAGAGATTCAGTACAGTAAAAAGAACTGCCGTTCCCATCACTACTCAACAGGAAGTACAGGATAGCAACTGACCTCAGCCTGACACACACACACACACACACACACACACACACACACACACACACACACACACACACACACACATACCCATACACGTACACATCTTGGCTATAAAAACAAGTTAAAACTACCACATCTTTTTGTTTTGCAATCATTCTAAGCACATACACATACACACACAAAGGACTGGTCTGACAGCAGCTGAATCAACTTTCCATTCCCTATTTATTTTTGTTTCCTTTCCACATAAATGGAAACCTGACTCAGGTACAGCTGCTTTCAGGCTGGGTCTTGTAACACTCACAATTTACAATGCTTTAAGTTTAGACTTTTATCAGTCCAAAACCTATTCACCATAACAGAAGGGCAGGTTATCATTTGAGAAATGTCTAGTACCTGGACACATTTGAGCTGACTGACCATTAACTGGAATTCTCTACAGGTTCCCAACTGTGGGTTTGGGTACCAAATTGGTACTTTCAAGGGTATCAACTGAAGTATGTCAGTATATCAAGTAGTGATTCATGCGAATGTGCAAACAGATTTGAAACAGTGCTCTTTGATTCACACTCAGCATGCACAGATTTTGCCCTCTTCTCTTTGATCAGCTGGAGGCAGCATTGATACAAGCAACCAAGCACAGCTACTGCCAGTCTTATCTTTCTAAATGGACTTTGCCTTTGACAGTGATCAATAAACAACAAAGATGATGACAACAACTCTGTTTGACTGTATATGAGCAAAATGCTCTCTTTGAGTGAAGGAGGAGGAGCGCTGCTGTGCTTCTGTGTGCGTAATGTGGTGCACAGACTAGTCCTCTGATCGGACTAGACAGGACATACAGACTGTCTATCTGCTATATAGCGGGCTCAGTATTCATATAGTAAGATGCACCTTCATAGGCAGGTTCACAATGCCTGTGCGACAGTGCTTTAATGATTAGAGAGGCTGTGTTCAGTCATTTTTCCTTTCCATGCATGTATAGTACTGTTACTGTAGCAAACATAACGGTTCATTTAAGTGGAGCATTTCTTACCAAGTAAACTGTTTCAAGACTTCAGTATCCTTTATGGCTCAACAACATGTAAAAACAGTATAAGAATCAAACACTTTGATGTTATAAAATGTAGTAAGTAGTACCCCTCGAACCGTTTCCTTCCCGGGACAGCGACAAAGTCAAATAAAAGTACATTTTGTTTCTTAACATGCTTTGCGTGTGTGTCTACAAACAGCCATAGTCTATAAATTTCACTAATGTGTTGTCACAAGTTAGACTGTCAATATAAAAAATAACAGCTTAAATCCCTGAGGAGCTACATGAGCTTTAGTGACAGTTGCGTCCAAAAGTATGCAGTTACCTATAGTTCCCACAAGGGGGGATTTAGATGTCAGCATATCATGCCAACTGAAAATTAACAAAGAGAGAAATCATTTTTCGATAAACTCAACAATAACAATAATAAATAAAAACAATAAAAAAGACAGTATTTAAGACAATAGACTATATCACTGAACCTTCAATGTGACAAGCTGCTCAATGCAACATCCTGTTTCCCACTTGTCTGTCCCTATTGGTCTGACTAAGTAATTGCTGCTGATTGCCACCCTTTCCTCCACAACCTATGCCCCAGACAATCTGTCTGTCTGTCTGTCTGTCCATCTGTAATTATTCCACTTCCCTCCATCTGCTGATTAATATTTCAGTCTTCCTCTGCTCCAATTAAATAATTAACAGTGCCCAGATACATCAGATTGTAACTCAGCGAAGACATCCAGCACTGGTCCTCGAATCATCTTCAAATGGCCCGATGAGTCCCTCACATCCTGCTTCCACGCAAAATGATCTAAATACATTATCCAGCATTTCTGAGTAATTATAGAGTGAAAAAAAAATCTATTTAACTTGAAACCATATCTTCAACAGAAACAAAACTTGAAACTATTCCTGATATATTTTAATTAAAAACTAGCAAATCAACAAATATTTAAACACTGATTTAAATAACTTTTCCTTATGTATTTCACTACTGAATATGTAACCTTAAATGCAATGCTATTTTAGCATGTTTCAACCATGTTCTACACTAAGAAAGATCAGTTTATCACTTAAAAGAAGGTAAAGAATAGTCTGTCGATGCACAAACCACATTGGAAATGAAACACTGGGTACATTCATAAATCCAATCTGATGCTCTGTAATAAATGAGACCATAGCTATTCAAAGTAGTAGAGTGTGCGCTTTCTGTATGAATTAATGAACAAGTCAACGGCCTTAATATTGATGAATATAAAACGTTATCGATATGTACTATGGATAATGACAATGTTAGAAATGATGAGACATACTACTCAAACAATATGCTTGAATATGTTTTTAGAAACAAAGCCTTCTAGCTAGCAATTAGCTAACAGCTCACGCTTGTGTTGAATTACTTAAGTTTATTCTCCCATTTGTCCGCGGTTGCTACTTGTGTTCATGTTTCATGACTGTTCATTGTTTACTGTTCTTGGCTCGCTGCTGTGTGCAGTCTATTCCAACAGCGCTTCGGATGTACAGTCCATTCTGTGGCACAGTGAGCTCTGGTGTTCAGAATGACATTCACAAACAAATCCCTTAGTTTCTAATTTAGAATAATTGTAAACCACCAGTACAACTCTCCATCAGGAAGTGTTCTCTCTGTCATCATGGTGCATACTGCTACTGGCATACAATACACTGTTTAGTGTAATATTTTGTTATATTATTTTGTTACAGTTCTCATTTTTCATGAACTAAAATTACTGATATATCTATCTGATTTAATTATAATTTTTGAGTTGTCTTTCTTTTCGTTGGAGTCAAACTGTATTGGAACTAGACTGTATTGGGTTAGTGGAGAAAACAAAACAGACCAGAGTCTTTCACAAGCAGGCACCCACAACAAAATTTCTTTGAGTTGTGATCCATTTGTTGTTGCAGTGCGGCAGGTTTTTGGAGACGTATATATAATTGCTACTAGCTATTTGCTTTCTGATTGTATATCGATTGTCAGACCCTTTTTGCTAGACTGTATCATTTTTACGGTATATACACAACATTTTAAAAAATCATAATGTCAATTTTCTCCAATATTGTGCATCCCTACTCACAACAAAAGACTTCTCCTCCTAAACTGAAAACAGTCTTAGCAGTAGTAAACACATTTGTACAATCCAAGGGGTCAATCAGGCATCCTTCCTGGCCAAAAAAGCCTTTAGAAAACCCTCCTCAGACCCAAATGAAACTAAACTATCTATACTTAATGCTGCAGTGTCTGCAGAGTCTGGGTCTGGTCACACTATCACGATCTGACACTGTGCCTACAATTTCCATTCCCTTATATTAAGAGGCATTCTCTCAACAGTGACATGCTAATTTAGGGACAACAAAGGGTCTTAGAGCAAAGATGTTTGTGTGGATATATTGACTATCAACACACATATCTCCCTATGTGCTAATGGGGAATAAGTTCTGTCCGACTATTGATTGCCCTCTGTGGAGCATGTTTTAAGCCATATACAAGATTATGTTTCTCCCTACCTAGATTGCTGTTAAACTGCAGACAGTACAGAGAGGTTTCTTCTTATGTGAAACTACACACATTGGAAAACAGAAAATGAAATTCAATTTCCAAAGTTTTCCAAATTTTTCAAAGTTTTGGTCCGAAACTGACTGACTGCTATACTGGTGAAAACCCAACGCAGGAAACGTTGGGTTTTCATCAGTGGTAACTTTACAATAGTTTTGAAACAACTGAAAGTGAACACTGTTAAACCATAGGTCTACCAACTACCTTTTTCTGGAAAGGTGATGGGAACCAGATCGCTTCGAGTTATGGTGGGCAGCCAGCAGATGCAGCATCAGTTCTGGTTGGCCAACATCCAGGACCCCTGCATCATCGACCTCGACCTCCTGGA
Organism: Acanthopagrus latus; assembly: GCF_904848185.1. NCBI lineage: Eukaryota > Metazoa > Chordata > Actinopteri > Spariformes > Sparidae > Acanthopagrus > Acanthopagrus latus. The sequence goes on from NC_051049.1 coordinate 29,280,577, forward strand.
CAAGTGGGCTGTGGTGGATGGGTTCAGAGCAACACTCTGAAACCATGGTCCCTCACAAGTCCAGCGACCTTGAGACCCGAACCCAAGCGCCAGAGCCGCCGGTGAGGACCGCGTCAGCTAAGAGGGCAACACCGCCACAGCCTCCAGTGGCAGCAAAACCGCCACTCACACCCCAGCCTCAGACCATAGAAATCGAGGGGGCCATCAACGACCTCTTCGAGAGGAGTTGTCAGGTTTTGAACAGGGAGCTGCAGCACCAGCTTAAGGACTTACTGCAGACTTTCAGTGACGTTTTAGCTGTCAAGGACGAGGACTGCACCCACACTAATCTGGCTCTCCATGATATAGACACAGGAGAGGCCCGCCCTATCCGCCTCCACCCACAATGCCTTTCCCTTGCCAAGCAGGTGGTTGCCTAGCAGAAAGTCAAAGACATGCTTCGGGCTGGTATCACTGAGCCCTCAAACGGCCCATGGGCGCCCTCAGCAGTCCTGGTCCATAAGAAGGATGGCACCTGGCGTTTTAGTGTGGACTATAGGCATCTAAATGATGCCATTCGCAAGGACTCTTACCCTCTGCCATGAATTGATGATGGACTACATTGCTGGCTCCTCCTGATTTAGCTCCCTCGACCTACACAGTGGTTATTGGCAGCTGAAGCTGACACCAGAGTCCCACCCTTACAGCCTTCTCAATTGGCCAGGGGCTGTGGCAGTTTAAGGTGATACCATTTTGACTGTGCAATGCCCCTGCAACCTTTGAACACCTAATGGAGAGGGTCCTGGCTGACATACCCCACAACCGCTGTGTGGTGTACCTTGATAACCTCCTAGCCCATGCTACAGGCTTCCAGGGGGTGCTCCAGAACCTACATGATGTCCTCCAAGCCATCCACCGAGCTAGACTTCATCTCAACCCCCAACCCCTACCTTCAGTGGAGGCTGATGGAGAGATCAACCCCCTGGAATGGTGGAGGCAGCACATGGCCAATTTTCCACAAGTGGCAAGCCTGGCAAAGAAATACTTGTGCATTCAAGCCACAAGTGCCCCATCAGAGCGTGATTTTAGCACAAGTGGTAACATTATCACTTGCCGCAGATCAGCACTGAAACCAGAGAGAGTTGATCAGCTGGTGTTTCTTGCACGCAACCTGTAATTGCTGGATATACGCAATTGCCAGACCATTGCACACTAGTGACAGTATCCTTCAGAACATTTAGGAGATGCTGTGATTTTATGTTGCACTAACTGTTGTTATGCACCTGTTCCCTTATGTAAAACTTGAAAATACTTTTTCTCATTTGTTATTTTTATTTCTTGTTGGAGCTCTGTTTACATTTGCACACACTTAAGCACACCTTAAGTTAAAGCTGGATTTCAATGTTTACCAGACATTTGCACATTCTTTGTGGTTTATTATTTATCATGTTATTATATTTTCTTTAAAACAATGTTATGCTGCTGTGAGCAAATAAAAATAAAAGAGGACAATGATCAAATGTGACAGTATTATTATTTTACGCCGGTAATTGAATTTACATGGAAAAAAAAACATACCGCGATATATACCATTACCGTGATATGAAATTACTCATATTGTGATATAAGATTTTGCTCATACCGCCCAACCCTACTGTCCACCATTACCGGCTCCTTAGCCCTCTCGATGTCCCCCAGCTTTCTGGTACCCCTGACCTCTGTTTCAAGTTCCTGGACTTCCTCCAGGAAAAGGTGGCTACCATTCACCAGCAACACCTGGCATCTGCCACCACCCTACCACATGCACCTCTGACACAGATAGCTGATCCTCCCACTGTTTGCTTGCCCCAGTGCTCTCTATCCTCCTTCTCTCCTGAGGACTCTATTTCTAATACTCACTTATATTTCTGCACCAAACCATCCACCCAGCTACACTCACAGTCACTTGTCAACTGCCTACATGGTTTAAAACTCTGTATGACTTCAAATCTACTGAAACTTAACACCAATAAAACTGAGCTCATGGTTGTGGCCTCCAAGGCACTGCTCCAAAAGGTTGGAGATCTTCTCCTGGACGTGAACGGCTGTGCTATCTCCCAATCCACGGAAGTCCATAAGCTGGGTGTCATCCTTGATTCCACACTATCTTTGCTATCAGCTGTTAGCCTCAACGATCAGCTGTTAGCATAGCAACGCTAACGTATAAACAGACGTACTTGATGCTCTGTGGGCTGTCCATCGTTGCTCTGCTGGTCCTCCCTCTACCACAACCTCTGGGCTGTTCACCGACTGGCTCTGTTGTCGCTGTCCTGTGGTCTCCCCTGGCTTGCGGCAATGTTGGATGGTCACTGCTCCACCAGTGCTGGTGGGGTCTTCGGGCGTTTAGCTCCTGGACTTCTGCTGTCGCCTCGCCCCTCCAGACAGGGCTATCGGAATGTTAGTTTTTGGGAAAAAAGTCCCCAGTGCATAACATGACGCTGTAATTACACAGGCTGGCCAGGACAACTAGTTTAACAAAACCAACACGAGAAAACCGGCATCATGGCCTTGATCTCGACAATGAGGCCTGCTGCCTTCTTTGTGGAGAAATTTATGATCAAGCCAACTGCGTCAAACAGTCCTCCTCTTCTTCATTGGTTTTATCAGCAGCCTAAAAACCATACCGCCATCCATTGTATCAGAATATATAACATCATGCTATATTCACTGACAGTCGCGCAGTTTTGAGTGAGTGAGAATGGGACACGCAGCTTCAAGAATAGTAAATCAATATGCGATGGCCAATGTTGATATTGTGGCTGACCGCCACAAATAAACGAATGTGCGGGAAACAGTGACAGCAGAGTTACTTGCCATCTCGCGCAAAAGACTCAAGATTCACTTGTTTAGACTTTACTTCAACCCAGCATTGCATGAGTCACTGACTCAAATGATGCACTTCTTCTGAATGACATCACCCAGAAGAAGTTAAAAGGCCATGCTACAAGGCAAATTTGATCAACACAGCTTTCTACAATCACTACAATTGATATTTCAAGTTGCTCAAGCTTTGGTAACATTTTCAGGAGACCTCAAATACATTCAATATAGACACAAGCGGCAATCTGTGGGTTCTAACCTCTTTCGCCCCAAACTGGCCACTCTGACCCTCATCCCCCGCAGTTGATGACATCGGCCGCAGTGTTCCTCAAAGATCTGGGCAACACATACCCATGATAAGCCCCAAAATTCTCAATATTCAGGTATACGCCTGTTGCTCTGGGTGCGAGAGGGGTGTATGTTTTTTCACATACAGCAGCGTGTGCCTGTAATCTGCCCCTAAGGAATGCGCTCAAAGTGTTTTGATGGGCTTATTCCTAGTCCCCTTCTGAAGATATGAAGATATCAACCGAGTTTCGGGACAGTTGGAAAAATGGTTAATGATTTGGGGCCAATATTTGCCAAGCCCCGCCCTTTGAGAAGACATTTTGCTTTTTTCACATCATGCAAATTAGCAAAAAATCTGTAAATGTGGCTTTCATGGTGCAAGAGGCTTTTTTGACTATCAGGAGGACGTGTATGAAAAATTTCAACTTAATAGCACTTATGGCTTGTCAGGGAGAGCCTTTCGAAGTTTACACCCTATGTTATAGCGCCCACATCTGATGGATTGGGATCAAATTTTTGGAGCAGCATTTGGACGTCATTTATACTCAATGTACATTTCATGTCCATTTCAATGTATTTCATGTCTCTGGGTCCTTCCAGCCTGCCATAAATTATCAAAACACAATGATGGTTAATGACAAATAGGCCACACCCACTTTCACCTGTCAACACAGCACTCAAGATATTAGTTAATACTTGCCCCTAGAGCATGCATACCAAATTTGGTGAAATTCTGTCCGATGGTCTTTGAGATGTGCATGTGTAGCATTTATAACGCCCCCTATAGGTTGAGCTCAACATGTTTTGGTAAGCAGATTCCCAGTCCTGTTGTGAACCTACCCACCAAGTTTTGTGATGATAGGGCAAAATGTGTGGGAGTTATGGCCAATCATTTCTAAGCCCCGCTCATTGCAAAAATACATTGGTCCGTGGCGGCCATATTTTTTTACCAATCTGGCTCATTTATAGAAGAAATATGTCTTTTCATCCACCTAAAGCGTATACCAAATTTGGTGTTTATAGAGTCAATCTTTCAAAACTTCTATTCACTTTACTGTTTTTCACGTTATGCAAATTAGTACAAAGTCTAGGTAGGTGGAGTTTCATGGTCCAAAAGGTTTTTTTTGGTGCACATGGAGCTGGACTTGTGGGCACGTCATTTCCAATCATTGGGCCAAGTTTCAAGTCTCTGGCCCATTCCAGCTCAAGGGAATTAGAGCTCAAGCTGCAGACAACAAATAATAATAATAATAACTAGAACTGCAAGCAGTTATGAACGGGGGCCAAGCCCCCCCACATGACTCTATTGGAAATACATGAATATGATGTTTATGAAGTCAAAAACTCGTTTAGATCTGTTATAGATCCACCTATAGGCCAATTTCCACCACATTTGGCACAGAGCCTCTGGATGACTTCAGGAACAACTGACCGGTCATTTAGTTTGACCGAAATATGAACTAATATGATTTTTTTAGCTAGCAAAAAAGATTGTTTGGTGATAACTAGCAGATTTTTTGGAGTGCCAAAATTCTTTTGACAACTGGGGGTTAGAACCCTAATGATGAACCGGCACAAACTCAGTAGGGTTCTACCCCTTCGGGGTTAAAACCCTGGTAATAAACCGGCACAACCTCAATAGGGTTCTACCCCTTCGGGGTTAAAAGCCTGATAAAAAACTGGCACAAACTCAATAGGGTTCTACCCCTTTGGGGTTATTAAACCAATCTATGCATTCTACTCATTCCATCACAGAAAAATTATAGTTGGAGAAATCATTTGAAGTCAGGACTGCCATGATATATATGTTCTTTACAAGAGAATATAAACTTTGACCATGACTATAGGCAAGGTCATCACAATCAGTAGATTTACAGAAGTGCGTCAATGTGCCTCTGATATCAGCCTTTTTGTTGCAAGGCTCCAAGCAAGATCAGCGCAAACATTTTGTAGCGTGAAGTTGGCATTATTTAACATCACCTGCAGCTTATGCTCAAACAAATTTTGTAATTGAAGAATGATATATTTATATCTATGAATACAGTATTACTAATTTCTAACAGAACCTAAAAGTATTGCAATAATAGTCCGCCAAGAGTCTATCATATGGCCAGGCAATGTAAGATGTTAAGAGAAGAAATAATACATTATTCACAAATATTAAAATACTTCTGTTCAGTCCAATACACACAGGCTTTTGGTTGACGAGTAGAATATGATGGCTGCTTGATTTTATAATTAAATTTATTATCACAACTTGACAACCTGACTGGTTGTGAAGAAGCCAACAGTTTATCCAGGTCATTTTAGTTTGGCTTAACAGATGGTTTGCTTAAAAGTCTGTTGCATCCTGTGACCTCATATGCACAAGTCCTTCTGACTTATTTCAGCAGGTGTTAACTTTCAACATCTTAGGGATTACTCTGGTGATTATAATGCTACCTTAACTGAAAGAAGCTCTTTAAGTGGTTAAAGCTACAAAGATAAAAAAAAAAAAATAAAAAAAAAAGTGCTAATAAACTTGCTCTCTTTGAAGAAAATTACTCACTGGCTTCTCAAACTTCAGACTGTTTATCCCAAAGCAGTTATGACAATGCTTATACAAATCTTTAACAACTTAATCCTTTCTAGAAGTAGACATCCCCCAAGAACTGTGTACTAGTGACACGATAAAAATCCTCTTTAATGGCGCTGAGACCACCATTCAACATCCTACCCTTCTGAAACAAAAAAAATTAACAAGACAGTCAAAGAATGCTCAACTCACCATTCCCAGTCATGTTTCATCGTAATAATCAAGCCATGGTAATCAGGACAACACAGATTGGTCCACATATTTCTCCTCACTCAGTCAGCATAAAGGTCAGTCCTCTTGAAGCTTCATTATGGTTCAAATATCAGCACTCTTAAACAACCCCCACCCAACAGCAGGGGATTATTACTGGAGCTGTCCCCTCCAAGTCTGTGTGTGTGTGTGTGTGTGTGTGTGTGTGTGTGTGTGTGTGTGTGTGTGTGTGTGTGTGTGTGTGTGTGTGGGTGTGGGTGCCTGTGCACGTGTACTGACCGTTGAAGACAGCCTGTCCCTTGGCCAACTCTTGATCCATTTCTATGATGTATTCCTTCTGAGTAAAGCCCCTTGTGCATGGCAACGCCCCCTCCTTGCTTGACAATGAATGTTCTGCCTCTCCACCCACAACAACAACCTTGAGAGAGAAGGAATCGAAAGATGAAAGGGAATTTAAAAAATGCATTTAAGATTAACATCTCAGTTCCTTCACAACCTATTGGCTGAGATGCTTTTGTCACTTTTTAATGACTTTTCATCAAACTGAAGGTTGACTCTCTTGGATGCCCTGACATATTTCATCAGCATCTAAAACATTATTAAACAAATAAATAATTTTGAAACATATTATATATTATATATTTGCAAGCATATTAGGGAGTAAATAATTCAAAAATCAGTTTATACGATGATTTACAAATTTCTTGCAATGGTTCCTAAAATGTGGTTATCAAACACGAAGACGTAACAGAGGCAGGACATTCCACAGTAAAACTCCACTACCATATATATACACACACACACACACACACACACACACACACACACACACACACACCCAGTAGTGGAGCATTTAGCAAAAACCCAATGAGCATCTCTCCAGCTAGCATGATTTTTCACCTGTGATCACTTGGTTTGTTCTTTTGCCCCAGTTTAAAACGCACAGTAATAATCTGCTTGGCATTCTGGTTGTTACTATTATAATGAATCTGTTGGGCAAAAGATAACTGGTAGGACCATCATGCTAATAGCATAACAGCATAGCAGCTTCACCATTCAGCAAACTGATCTGCAGGGGTTCTTGACATATCATACACACTGACCATAGATCGGCACTCCCACAACGCCACACAAACCTGCGGCATTTTGTCACACCACCTGATTTGGTTTGAATGCAGCCTTAAAGTTGCTGTATGTGTTGGCGTCATTGAACTAACTTCCTGTCAGTTATGCGGTTAGCAATCCATTCCCTTCTACCCACATCACCACATGACATGTGATAACTACATCTAGAATTTTGTCTCTCTTGTTGTTTGAGCCCCAGCCCGACATGAACCCCACCCCCACACCCACTCTACTCCTGGCCTACATATGGGCACGCATACAAGTATCCCAGCTCCTCTGCAGCGCGGACAGCATCTGTTGCAGCTTGTTAATGTGTGTACTAGTGTATGTGTGTTAGTGTGTGGGGGTGTTCTACTGTGATTAAAGTAATGATGCCAAGAGGGTGCTGTGACTTGCTTTCACTTAACGCAAAAACTTTAAACATTCATCATCCTCACTGCCCATCCTGACATGCCCGTAAGAAGTGGGGGAGGAGGGATTTAGCAGAGCAGGCTTTCGTATCTCTCCCAATAAGCGTAAGGGCAAAGGAAGTAAACAGACATAGTAAGACTCCGGTGTGGTGCTGTGTTTCTGCATTATGCTACACAGGCTTCAGTGGTGACATTTAGAGTGCAGGCAAAAAGGCAAAGTGGGGAAAAATAGGGGGATGTTAGGGCAGGGCACTACACTACATTTTCACTTTCCTCTGGCATTTCATAGACCAAACAATTACTCAGTTTATTCAGGAAGCAACTGCTGACTGGAGCTGGATGGGAATTTATTTCTATGCAGACATTATGGAGAGTGGAAGAGAACAGAAGACAGAGAATCACAGTCTCTTGGTGAGTGAAAACTAGTGACAGTTTACCTGAAACACTGCATGAGTAAGGTGAACAAACACAAATGGAGTATTTTACACATTAACATAACTGAAATGGCCCATATTCCAATGAGAAACAATAGCTACTAGCATAACACTACAACAAACCATACAAAGTTAGCTCTACAGTTAGTGAGAAATAACCTGTGTGCGTGTGTGTCCAAGACCATCGACGGGCTGTGCGGTTAGCTCATATTAAATGCAGTTACTCTTTTTAACAATAGCATGTATTAATGTCCAGGGCTCGTATTCACAAAGAATCTTCAGGCTAAAAGTAGCTCCTAACAGGTGAATTTAAGAGCAACTCCTAAAAATAATGGGCATGTCAGTCGTAAATTTAGGACTCCTAATTTTTGAAAATAAGACTTACTCACAAAACATTTTAGGCCTAAAAGTAGCACTTCAGTAGTCCAGAGGACTCCTAACTCGCCCTAGTCACAGCCAAATGTTTAGGAGACACTAAATGACAGGGAATTATTAAAACGATGTCAGATGGACCGCAAAGGGATTGAAGTTGTGGTTGAGTTGGTGAGGGACGCAATAACGTCCCAAACCAACCGAAACAATCCAATAACGCCGGAGTTAAAATGTTTGGCAACACTTCGGTATTTGACTACGGGGAAAATGCAGCTCTTCGCATGGGACTAGTATTACCTGGTGATTTAGAAATTATCCCACCACATCTGTGCTTCGTGTGGCGCATTCGCACAGGATAAGCAAATCTGCTGTCAAAACTTTCATTTATAATTCCCACTCAACAACCAATCACCGTTGTCACCGCTTCTAAGTGCGTCGTTATAAAATGACGTCATTCATAGCAACAGAGAGTTACTTCTAGTTTAGGAGTTCAATGTTTTCATAATTAAAAGTAGGTCTCAGTGGCTTTGTGAATGACTTTTAAGAGATGACTCCTACATAAAAACTTTTAGTCCGATTTAGGAGTACTCCTAACGTTAAGATAAAAGTCTTTGTGAATACAGGCCCAGTTCTTTGTAGAATATACCAGATACTAGATATATGCCAGATGTACTACATTTTGGGTTGGTCTGTAGTCATGGGATGGGTTGATATTGTGCCATAATACAGATTTTGAAATACCATCATCACTGTGATACATTTATGGTAATTTAAAACAAATTTGCCATTTAATTTTTTCCCCAAATCTTTAGTTGCAGTCTGAATACTTAGCCTTATATTCTACAGTATATATCTTCTTACAATTAAAAAGTTCAAAATATCTGCAACATAAACGGACAATAGATGTGTTTTTTGTTTATAACATATAATTACAGAGTAAAATTTGACTGCACAGTGTAATGGCTGTAAAGAGTAATCTCCCCAGAAAGTTCTGCTATATTTCTCCACTATAGTCTAAATAATGACAAAAGTGACATGGTTTCCTGAGTTATTGGTGGTTGTTACTCTGAGAAAAAATTAAATTTACTAGTAATCTTTGCAACAGTGGCACCAACAATAGTACAATTGGGGGTTTCATTTTCTGTTTCCACATTAATAAAAATCTACATTCATAAAAAGTAAGTTCCCATTACATGACAGTTAGGCAGCCAAAGAAGAGACAACTTGCCAGAACATATCACGAAGAAAGCAATGAGTGGATGGGGATGTGGGGACCTAGGCCCCAAGAAGGCAACTCTCAATCCAAAGGGAGGGGGGGTCACCTACCTAAGTTATTATCACTGCTTTCTACAAAAATGATATCCATTACAACATGATTGCATTTATCTAAAACCATTCACTTACATAGCTGTCACACTAAAGCTAAAAATACGCTTCAAACTGATCTGCATCTTACAGATGTGTTCACCATTTTTTTAAAATGCCTTAAGTCTGCAGTGGCAAACTGTTGTTTTCCTCCTCAGGCAGTGAGAGTAGGTACGCCGTCAATGTGTTCATGACTCCATAGGTTCTGCAATACTCTTAATTCCTGGAGCATAACCAGTGCGGTGCCAGGTTTTTTCATTTCATTCATTGGTGTGTACAGAATAGGAGCTAACAGGAGGAGAATTTTTCATTTATGTGTGTGACTGCAACCTTATTCTACTCTTCAGCGCTTGCTGGTTGACATAATATGCATCACTACTGGTGCACCAGTATTAAAACTGCGCTTTTCAAAACTCTACTCTACTGTATACTGTGGCTCCTAAAGAGGCGTGACAGTACATGTCATGATGATGACGTCTGTGTGTTTTCAAGGTGTTTCCCCGGTGTCTCTCTGTCAATCTAAACCTGCGGACAGTTTATAATCATACGGGTGCTGTTATAATGTGTTGTGATTGAGATCCTGACCCACCAAACATCCTGGAAAGTGACAAAGTTACATTTTTAGCGATAAATTACATAATTACATAATCACCATCGGTAAACTGAATGCTGTCTGACTCTTACAATCGTAGGGTGGGAGGCTGTTTTCTGGGGGAAAGTTCACTGAAGTCTCGGTCGGGAGGGCTGACCGTCCAGAGATTTATATCAACACAACCACTTGGTGAGTTAAAGTTTATGCCGGTGACAGGTGCTGTTTTTTGGGCAGAAATTTAAGGAAGAGTCGTTAGGACGGGTGGGAGGACAGACAATTCTCAACATCTATCTGCAGTATTTTTTTTCCAAATACAGTTACAGTCACTACGTTACTTTAGTTTGGTCATGTAACATTGCTTTGTGGGACGTTTCTCTTTATTAAGATGAGTGAGGGACCTGTATAGTTATCAGAATGTCAGATTGGCATGCCCTAGATACGTGCAACCAGCTTATCCGTTCACACTGGTACAGTTTGCCAATAATGTGCCCCTGATACTGCCTCCAGAGGCGTATCAGTGTCGGAGCGAAATTTCACACAGTGGTGGAGGCGGAGATATGGCGCAGGAACCCTGCATCCAACCGGCAGTGTGAATGGGGCTATTAACTACAACAACACAGTAGTGAAAGATGACAAAGACATTTAAAGTTTAATCCAGTAAAGGATCAGTTTAGTTGTCAGCCTGTGAACTCCATCAAAAAGTTGCAACCCTGTCCTACGCTGCTAGCTTACACTTTCACACAAAACGTTGATTCACCACTGTTGCAGCCTTATTACTACCTCTGATGGTGGATTAGAGGCAGACGAAATTGTCTCCCAATTCTGTCTCTGCATGTTTCATGCAGAGGACAAGGCAGAATAACATCACCGTATTTCCACCAACAAAACAGTGTGAATGGGGCATGAGCACATGTAAAATTTTGTTTTACAAGAGGAAAACATGGTTGAATTATGATAGAGAAATTACAAAGAAATGCATATTTTGTAATTTTCCTGTCATTTACTGTTAAATAGGTACACAGTATCAACATGGATGTGGTCTCAATGTGTTAAAATAGCATTTTTATCCAGTGTTTGAATTCCTTTAGAGATGGTTTGATTGTAAAAAGAGACAAACACAAGCTCTTCTGCTGATCCTTCGGTCAGGAACACTTTGTGTTGTTGTTTTTAATAACACAGACCTATAACTGCTGTCGCGAGTGATTATGTGATTATCACGGGAACTCCTCTGCCTCGTGACGCCAGCTGTCTACCATACTGCGCTGTGGCGGACTCAAACCGCAACCAATGGGGGATGCTGGACAGCGGATATCTTCTTGAGAAACATTTGTCGAATGAACAAGAGGGTTAGATAAGAACATAGTGTATACGATGTATTTAAACAATCAACAAGCCTAAAAACTTTTGTTCTCCAAAAGAGATGTTTGAATGTTAGTTACCATTTACTAGGCTTGTACAATTTCACACCAGCTTCTTGCAACAATCTTGCAAAGTAGATAACAACAACCGTTATTCAACTTAAACATGAAAAGGTTTGACAGCACACAGCTTAGAGAGAGAAAACTGCATGGTCATTGTCACTGTTACTGTCATTCAGAAAAAATATGGTGTGTAGGTCCCCTTATTTATTTATTTATTTATTTTTCTCTTAACCTATTTATATCATTAATGTAAAAAACACTCATTACATTGAAATATTCAATATTTGTGAATTCAGTCGGCTCAGTTCAATTTAGGATCTCAGAGTCTCCAGAGACTTGGGTTGTGATACAAGCAGTATGGTATTTATGTTTGTGTGTTTATCTTTTAGATTTTAAAACGAGTCCACATCTACTTCAGTTGTTTAGAAGAATGCTGTAATGCTTTTTTTGCTGTGAAGCTCCAGAAATGTTTAGTGGACAATGGAGCTGTCCCAAAAGATTATTTTTCAAACGATTAATCTAGCGATTATTTTTTCGATTAGTTGACTAATCTAATGATTAATTTACCGTTACATGACCAAACAAAAGTAACGTAGTAACTGTAACTGTCTTTGGTAACTTATATAGGGAAAAAAATACCGCAGTTGTACGTGGAGCAGCGTCCGTCCGCCCGCCTGTCCTACCAATTTTTTGTCACATTTCTGCCTGAAAAGCAGTGTCTGACACCAGCAAAAACAAAAACGACGCACTGACGCAAATTATTCATGTCGACGAATTTATGTTGTCGATTACATCTTCCCATCCCGCGTCGTCTAAGCCCTAGTGGACTACCAAACTTCATCTGACTTTCCATCAGCATGAGGTTGAATGGGTAATGAAAAAAAATGTCATTATTAGGTCACCTTCTCCTTTATCATTGCTTTTGTCAACTTTTTAAACAAAGGCCTATATCATTTGTACATTTTTTAAAAAGGTACTATTATTATTATACAAAGCAACTTGCAGTAATTCATATACTGTTACTGGTGGCTGCAACGCAAGATGCCGACCAGCACATCAGGAGTTTGGGGGTCAGTATCTTGCCCAAGGATCCTTCAACATGCAGACCAGGGGAATTGAACAAGCAACCTTCAGATAACAAGACACAGGCTCTATCCCTGAGCCACTGTCGCTTAGAATATCCATGCTTTGGTTTTCCCAACTCATTAAAAACTGATGTTTTGGGGTGGCAGTCAAGTGGGGACAAGTTGGGACTGAGACTCAAAAATCAACTCAAACAAATAGTTGGCTACGTTTAAATTGCAAGTTGAAAGACAGGACATTAATTGACAATATGAGAAAAACAATACAAAGACAAAAGTTAATAATCAGAGAATGGGGCATGTAGTTTTTTTTCATCATCTTCTCATCAGCAGGTGGCTGCCATTCATTTTGCTAAATACATTTCAATGAAGTCAGGCGTTCTGTGGAGTTAATGTCCTGTTGGAATGATTTTTTTTAAAATAAAAATAAATAAATAAACCTTATAAAGTGAAACAAATGGTAGCTTATATTCAGGAACATGCTCAGCGGCAGGCTAAGCTGGGGTGATCTGTATTAAGTGGACTACGCCTAAATCGTGAAAAACGTTGGTATGGTCCTTTCCAAATGAGACCTTTTGGGAATGGGCGGAACAGCAGGTGGCCCCAACAACATCACTGTCTGGACTAGAAGCCTTGCGTGTCCTGTTTTCTGCCATAGCTTTCATGTCACAGAGCCTTTATTTAAAAAAAACCTGACTTTTTTTCTCTCCATGATTTGAGATATCACGAGAATATTGTGCTTCAGTACTTCATCTCAGTCACACTATGTCCACTTTATCGTAACATTAAGTTCATTTTCTCACTACGCTCACATACAGGCCAAGATCCAGAACATATATACAGCTGCGTTGTTAGCCTACAGCAGTAAAAATGTCCTAATTCAATGTAGAATGGTGCCACTGGTCGCGGAGGCTTGAGAATGCCGCAGTAAATGCAGCCTGCAATATGTAATAGTGCAGACAGGGTGCTAAAAAAGAAGACACGACACAGAAAACGTCTTAAATCTTCCTCCAGCAGCCTGTAATCTGAGGACAGAGGGATGTCAGAGAACAAACCTCGTAGCCTTGTTTCTACCGGGACCCTATACGCATTTCATCTCAAACGTTTATATTTAATCACACGGACACCGCCAGCCTTTGAACGCGTCTCTCTAGTTTGTCTGATAAATTACTAAGGGTGCAGCGGAAACGGAGCAGGTCTGGGATCAGCAGCACTTCACTGCCAGTGTGAGAATACAGGCTGATTGTTGCGTCGGCCCTTTACTAAGTATAGAATGAAGAGTCGAACTACAGTGAAGCAAACAAACGCGGGTGCGAAGTCAGTTTGAATCGCATTGTCCTCTCTCTATCTCTACTAACGGGCATCATTCTGTGTATCCTACTGCAGCCTCAGCCAATCCAAGCCGAGTCGGTGTAAAATTGAACATAGTCTTACCTGCAGAGCCGCCATCAACGTCCATATCCCAAGAAGATGCATTTTGTGATGTTTTAATTCCTCTTTCCAGACCTGACAGAGCCCGTGGCGCAGCGCTGGACGTCAGATTATTAAATCCCAGTAAAGCCCGGCGGCATCAAGCAGCCTTCGGCTCTCCACCAACCTGCCTCCGTGTTTGTCTACGGTGCGCGACTCAGCCGATCTCCAGCCTGCCTGCGACGGACTGAATGTCGGCCCCTCCGTGCGCCCTCTAGCGGACATCAGGAACACTGAGCTCGGCTACAGAGATGCAGAGATAGTCTGTTATGGAGTCTTGATGATATCAGACAAATGATCAAGTACTCACTCAGCAACACATCAGCTATTTGTTGGCGATTAATTAACTGGTCTACATAGCAGCACAACTCAAATCTCGAGATGACAGCCGTTTTTGGCTCAAAACGTCAGGCAGAAAGCTGTGAAACCTGTGCCATAGAGAGACAGAGTTGCAACACGCTCTGATGTCGCGGCCAGCGCAGTCACGTGGTTCATGTACGCGCCAATAGCTCCGAAACATATGCTGGCTGCTGTCATTTTCTTATATTGTACAGACAGCAGCGATTGCATTATTGAATGGTAAATATAAAAACAAACAAAAAAAACACCCAAGTACTTTTTCAGTTGTTATTGCATTATTGCATTTTTGTTAATGACAGTTTTGCATTTGGAGAGGCGGAGTGACAAAGAAAAGCTGTGTATTACTTATTGATTCCCATGATTTTGCTTATAAATTCCGATTCCGCCATTAGCTTATGTTCTTCACATACGCTTGTATGTTTGGGTTTATAGGTAAGTGCAGAGCTGTTAAGCTTTTTCTCTATTGCTTTCAGTTAGTGCACAGAATAAGAGGGTCGCTGCAACTCAACCCAAGTAATTTAAGCAATTAACTATTATAACAAAACACTTGTAACTCCTGTTACAGCTATTGAGGCATCAATGTAAGGATGGCTGATACTGTCTTTGAAAACCTTCATTTATATTATTTTATTCAACAATGACAGACAACAAGAATGTGTGTGTGTGTGTGTGTGTGTGTGTGTGTGTGTGTGTGTGTGTGTGTGTGTGTGTAGATACAGTCAATAATAAAAAAAATGTAAAAAACAGTTGAAATGAGAAAAATATATATAATAGGCAGTCCGGCAGGCAGGAAACAGAGTGGACAAGACGAGCGTTAGCATGAAAGGGATGTGTAATCGTAAAATCTATGAATGAGACTATGGCACTGTATGATCACCGTTGGTTACAGAATAATCTGCATTGCTTTGATGTAATGAATGATTTATCATTGGTAGGTAACCAGAGAAATAACACTAGCGAAATTAACATTCCTGCCCCTCTCTCTTTCCCTGTCATTAATTCTGTTATAATGCAATTGGTGTGTATCACTCACTTTTTTCTTGCTGTCAAACTTTTTCTCTTTGAAGTGAAACTCTCACCAAAAAGCAACCTAGGCTTTGTTTGTGAACGCATACGAGTCAAACCTTTGTGTAAAAGCATAATTACAACGAAAGAAGCACTTTTAAGATTTACCATAGTTTCGTTTTTCGGGCAATAGAGTGCTGGCCTAACGCTAGCATCAAAATCGCTATTTTTAAAAGAAGGCTCGACACCACATGAAACTTTGCACATAGCATCACCAGGGTCACTACACATGAACACAAGCATTGAGGACATCGTTGTTTACACAGAGTTTACTATAAAGATGGTTTTTGAACAACTCATGATAGCAGCTGTATCTGCGACCTAACAAGAAGGAGAGTAATGGTGGACTGCTCCTCAAGCCCTCCTGTAAGGTCGCACTTTGGGATCGACACTTTACGTCTGCCATGACGGCAGTGCGCTGAAGATACAGCTGCTAACGTGTGTCTTTCTCTCCCCTTTGGGCATGTTTGGAGTGAAGGTTTGCCTTTCCCTGATGTGGAGTTTACATGTGTTCTTTGTCTTTCATTGTGAGTTTACTAAATACCTTTTGAAGCCACTTGGGGTGTTAATAGCACAACTGCATAGATAGATTCCTCTTTACCTTCCTTACATGCCTCAGCAAAGGAAAATACTCCCGAGCTGGAGGTGGGTATATGTGAGCGATGCTGCAACCAATGTTTGTATGTTTAATGTTTTAATGTTTTTTGAAACAGTGAGTAGCATGTATTTTTGGGTCAAAGACGAATAAGGATTTCAATTTTGAAAATAAATCAAAGTGTCAAAAATGTCAATTCAAATACTTTCTATCTTTATTAGAGTGATCTGTATACAGCTCAACAACAGGAATTGAATTTAAGAATGCAGTTACACATTTTTTGATGAATCATATGATTTTTCGCATGAAAAATGTCCTTCCTGGGTAATGGGATGGATTTTAAAATTATTTCAATGTCTACCATTTGTTGCATATAGAAATTTATACATATCCATAGTTAGAGCTCCCCAAACAATCACTGCTCAGAAAACTAGATTTGTATCGCAATTAATGTGATACATTTGGGTATTTATGCTGAAATGGGCTCATTAGTTTCTCTTCATCACACAATATTCGGTCAAAAAGGACCGAGGAATATTGAAAATTTCTGAAAATGCTTTACAGTGAAGGGAAAAAGGTTGTTACTGTATCTTCAACTCAGGAAAACATGATTGTGAAATATGACATGAAAATCTGGGTTAAATTTCTTGACTGTCATTGTTACTTGGACTGACATGCTGTTTGCCAGGAATGCCATACTGCAAGTATTTCTCTAAGGCTCTCTGGAGGCCCCCACCACCACCACCACCACCACTATTTTCCCACCAAAACTCAGTCAAACATTGACTACTTGGCTAAAACCTAGCTTAGTCCTCAACACAATAATGCCACATTCCACGTGAAATAGACAGTTTTTAAATATAAAAACATCATATATGTTTTATTAGCATTACCCAGAAAGACACATGATTTTAGGGCACAATGCATGGCAAAATATCAAAATGTTTAAGAGAGAATTACTGACCTTTCCAGATGTCTTGGGGTCCTCCAGAATCTTCTTTATGATGCAATATCCTGTTACATGACTATGCATTATGGGTAATGTAGACATTTGAATGTGTGTTACCCAGGAAGGACATTAGGAAAATTCAAATGTGTAGACAAAAGTATATATCTAAATATATATATATATATATATATATATATATATATATATATATATATATATATATATATAATTATATATATCAGTAGACTGACATCAATAATTTGCTGGCCACAGAATTTGTTTTCTTCTTCGTCAGCTCAGAAAAAGAATTCCCATTAGAGCTTTGCTGATGGAACCATGGCAAATCAGCGATGGTTACGTCTGGGTTGGCATCATAGACTGTTGACTTTTGACCAATCAACATTTCTTAATGCCCCCCCAATGAATACAGTTTAGAACCAGTCCTGATAATAATATTGAAATGTATTTCATATCAGGCTTTTGTAAAAGCAAAGGGAAATACTCCCAAGCTGGATATCTGAGTGATTGCATTTGCATCACACTGTGGATAACAACTGTGTGTCACTGATTTTTGTGCCAGTAAAGAGAACCAGACTAAGAGCAAGTCCTGTGTGGCCGTGCTCTCCTTCCTGCACCATTGACACAAAAGGAACACATCCACCATAGAATCACGCACAGCCATCACACAGACATTTTTTTTTCATCATGTTTAGTTTTCATCTCAATCTTTTCTTTAACTGGCAGAAATGGGCTTCCATAATTATCACCGTGAACCTCGAGCAAAGCCTGGATCGGGAAACTTTTGAAGTAGGTGATAACAGACAGCATGACTGGGCTGTGCACTGTGACTTTCATCATAATGTTTGGCTCACTGTGAATATTTTTGCTGCTGAAAATGTCAGAGTAGATACTCCTAATTGACTATGTCAAAACCTGGACATGTAGGTGAGTGCGCAGTCCGAGGGCACCGCAGCTTGACGTGCACATCCTGCGAGGGCCCGTTCATCGCTGCTTGCAGCTTTAATTGTTATTATTACTATTATTAGGGCCCGAGCAGGGAACCTGCAAGGACCCTATTGTTTTTCAAATGATTCTTTTTTTTTTCCTTGTCCCAAATGGTCACATTTTTCACTGCCTGAACATACCCCAAAACTCACCAAACTTGGAATATAAGTCACACCTGGCGAAAAATTTTATAAGCTATTGTTGTCCTGAATTTTCACCACTAGGTGGCGCTGTTATTAAGGGAAGTGCTCATGTTCATAATTGTGTTCCCTGGACTGATGACACTTTGTGTAAAATTTGGTTTAAATTGACCAATAGGTGGCACTCTGGTCGCAGTCTAATTAGTGTGAATGGAAAGAAAATTGGAAAATCTTCAAATCCTCTTCAAAACTCATCGAATTTCAACCTCTTCTTGCACTTCATACTTCGAGCTACAGACACCATTCCACCTTTTAAAGAGTCAGAAGAGCTTGAACTATTGGGCAAGCGTTCAGCTTTTTAAAATCTTTTACAGTTTTGAAATCATCACAGTTTTTGTTTTAAGGATTTTTAGGCCAGCTTCTGATGTTATAATGGCTGTGTATTGCGAAAGCATGACATCATCACTAGAGTGGAGAGCAGCCAGAGGAACTGGAAAAAAAATTATCTTCAGCTTGATTTGGATCCCACATTTCAGATGTAGGACTGTTTTGTCTCCCGCTCTTGCGTCCACATTTTTGACTCTACAGAAACAAAAAAGACATCACAGAGTTCAGCAATGTCTCCTGCGACTCAATATATAAATATTTTGGCGATAACCATTACATTTTTTTCAAAAATGGCAGGAGTTTAGGAGTTGTTTTCCAATTCATTCTTGTGGGGACATTTTCTACTTTGCCTCTGTTACTGCTCCAGCATATGTGCAGCCACAGAAACTTTAAGAAAGGTCTACAGGTCAAGGTCCAACAGAACCCTCTAGTGGTGCAAAGACAACAAGCAGTGAAGGGCAATCAGGACATGCCCAGTCAGACCAGTCAGTGAGCAGACCGTGTGAAGCTGCATGGACTTTCTGTGTGTTTCCCTAATTATGTGTGCGTTCTTGAGGAAATGTAAGTGGTTTCTGCTTGTAGTTATGGATAATTTGATCACTATTGCAGTTTTTACATGGAAATATGTTGTGTGAGTTTGAGTTAGCTCAGTAGCTTGTGTCTCACTAGTAGTTAGCTGCACATTGCTTGCACTGCAGCTACATTTGGATTGTGAGGACTTAATAATGAATATTTCATTTATAATGCCAATTTTGCAACTCAGTCTATTTGCTGTGATTGTGTCCATGCTTATTGTTAATAGAGTTTTATGGTTGAATTATTTACTCTAGATAATAGTCAGTCTGTAAAGCTGTCATGCTATCATCATGTTCATTGCCTCTGCTAATGTTTTGTTGGACATTGTACTGCTTATTCCAACACTAATAATACACTGCATTCAGGAGCAGCCCACCAAATAATAGGAAAAACTTAAACGGAGGGTGTTGCATGGACAAGCCCGATGGCACCATGCCCCAACACGCGTGGACTGCGAGGGCCCATTCATCGCTGCTTGCAGCTTTAATTTTGATCAGTTTTTCATTGTAACAACTATGTTCTACATTGATGATATAAATAGGTTAAAAGAAATGTGTTTTCCAAAGGAAGTAGTTACCATATTCTCTCATGAGAGACAATCAGTACGTTAACATGATATTAGAAAAAGTTGGTCCGTGTGCTGACCTGCAGGGCAAAACAAGACAACAGTTCATACTGGACTTCCTGTAGAGAAACAGCAAAAGCCAGAAAATTTCCCCTAGCAGTTATTAAGATCATCTGTCAACCGTAGAAAAGGAATGATATGTAACTAAAATGCATGTGTTGGGCACTTGTGATCATTATACAGAACCCGCTGCAGTATTTCAGCCATTCAAAACATCCAGGTCACTGCTAGAGCTCATCTTTCTGACATTTATCAATCAATCATTATCAAGCTTAAAGATATAAAGGTATTTCGAAATCACTGTATTTTGAGTTTATTTGTGGCTAACACAGCATGGCAACTCCTCAGCTAAATAGGTAACTTTATTTCATTAGGACCACTGCAGTTGGTCACCTTAATACATGACAACAAACCATGTCAAAACGATTACAAACAGATGTGACTTATGTCTACAAATAGGAGAATTAATAAAAGTCTGTACTTGTGTTTATTTGACTTTAACATTGATGAAGTGTTTGCTGCAAATTGTGTGTGTATTTGGACGGCTGCCACTGTTTGCCCTCCCAGGGGACAGAGGGATGTTTTATGGCACAAATCCACAATCTCCTCCTCTCTAGGTTTGAATTGAATTCAGTAGAAGCATAGACCAGGTCTGTTTGATAGCAACAACTATCTGGCATTTTGGCAAAACAAAACTGGTTTCAAACAAAATGTGTTTCCTATACTGATGGCAGTGGCGGTCCTAGCTGTCATGACACCCTGGGCAAACCTCACCTCCAGCACACACACACACACACACACACACACACACACACACACACACACACACAAACACAGACACACAAACACAGACACACACACACACCGAAAAAAATGGACAGAAAAAAACTCCAAATAACTTTTTTAATACAGTAATTGTTGGAAATTTGGCCTAACATACACAGTAACGGCTACAATAAAAGATAATAAATACAAATAGGTACCAACAATCAAAAGAACTAGTATAATAGAATGAAATATAGATAAAATAGTGAATCAGATTTCTAAATTGCACAAATCCTTCATCACAGTACAATAATTTTATTATAATAATAATAATAATAATTGTATAATAATTTCACTGCACTTTGTACAAGAAACACAAAATGAATACCAACCAACTTCTAGATATATTTTCCCCACTAACTAATGACTTCCTGAAGTATTGATGGTGGCAACTTCTTCCGTCACTGTCGTTTCTAGGGAATACAAAGTCAGATGTTACCTGACTTGGTCCCCTGGAAACCAGCTGTGTCTGAATTCTCACAGTCAGAACTGAAGGCCAGTTAGCAGGTCAGTGCACAGGAGCTCATCCTCAAGAGACGATTCTGCTCCAGGCGTTTCTAATGGAGAGCACAAGGGCATTAGTATACACACATTATTCACAGTGTTTATAGTGCAGAACATCACACATGTTAATAACACACAGTGATAATAACATCATAACTGTCTGCAAAATGCTTGTGAGAAATTACATAGTCTTCCTGTTAGTGATCAAATGTGCTGTAAGGACAGGAGGAGGAAGTTGGAGAATGACATTTTTATTGAGGTGGCCTAAGAGCCACAGGTGGGGGCACATCCCCCATGTGGTAAGACACAGGTTTTAGATAAGATGACATTTGCTGTCCCATCTGTTACATCAAATAATCACTGTCCTGCGAAGACAGGATACATCCAAATATCAAAGAGTCATTATTATGTAAAGAAAATGTTTTATGACTGTTGTAAATGAAGGTAACCTCCTCTCTGATTCTGTACTTAAAGGATAACAGTTCTGATTCATAAGCCGAAGTCTGAAGTTCTTCGGAGAACTGTCAACTTCACAAAGGAGAATTTCAACAACAGGTTTTGCAGGGATGCACAAACACACACACACACACACACACACACACACACACACACACACACACACACACACAGGGAGAAGTAGAGGTAAATGCATCTTCATCCTCAGGATCAGACAGCATTTGTGGTGACGTGTGTGGCAGCAGAGGTAGATGGCTCCTCCTCCTGGCTAGTGGCAGAGGGTGCGCCAAAATATTTAAAAAGTCCCCTGCATTCGCATTAAAATACAACACAAATGATCAATGCAGGAATAGCACAATTAAATAAACCTGTTATTAAGCATAATCTGTTGCAGGTTGAGTGCTGCTCCACCCCCACTCGATCAGCATCACTGGTGCTTGATTGCACATTGGTGACACCTGTTTAATTACTGCGCTCCCCTTGGGCGCACTTTCTCTTGGCGTTCACCTGGCAGGGCCCTCTTTGGCGTGCTCCGGTTGCTTGGTGGGCTTGGAGAGCTTCATTTGTAGTCATTTTCAAGGTGAGCATGGGTGCTGTTACTTCGTGAAATTTTATGGAACATCATTGTTTGACAGCTGCCGTGATTTTGTTACTGCAGCGTCGTTGGCCGTGCTGGTTGGGTGGTGTCCGCTCTCTATTGTCACCGTAGACTGTGCCCGTTTCTGGGATGCTTAAAGGAGTACGCCACCCCTAGGTGAAATTGAGTCACTCCCCGCAGTCCCTAGAGTTGGATGAGTGAGCCAAAGCGTTTTTTAGCCGACCCAGCCATTGTCCTAATCTAGAAACGCCGCGGTTAGCTTTAGCTTAGCATAGTCGCTGTAATCCGGAGTGTCCAGCTAGCATGTCGTTGCGAAAGTGAATCAAATAACTCAAGATTTTTTGTAATTATTTCTCGTGACCTATACATTCATATCGAGTACACATATAAATGCAAATTAACACGAAGGGATTTACTAGACCAATTTATATCTGGAACTATTTGCGGCCACAGCACAGGCAAAGCACTGCTACCAAATGGTATCAAAATGCCACGGTTATCTGATGTACGCATTTCCTTGTAATACGGTTTTTGTGTTTGTGTTTGAGTGTGTGTGCGTGTGCGTGTGTGTGTGTTGAGCCTAAAGTCTCTTCGTCTGTCCGCTGCGGCTCCACTCTGTCTCTCACAGAAGAGAGGGCGAGAGACTGTGTTAGTTTTGCGAGAGACTTGGAGTAGAGGAGACATGCCCACTGGTTGTCCCTCAGGCTGCAGAGAGATAGTGTTCCCAGCCTCCAAACTGAGAGGAGTAACCCAGGGCAGGGACTCAGGAGGAATGCTGATTTTGTATAAGGCAAACCTTGTACGCTCAATACAATTAATCAAAATAGGCGAATTTTCAATCTGGATCAAAATAAAAAGAGAGGTTGTTGCCATGATAAAGATATATTCATGTGTGCAGCATATATTCCCCCATCCGAATCCTCTTATTACAATGAAAACAGTTTCTCTGTTCTGGAAGATGAGATCAGTCACTACCAGGCCCAGGGAAGTGTACTGATCTGTGGGGACCTTAATGCCAGGACTGGTGTAGAACCAGATTATATTACTCCACAGGGAGACAAACATATACCTGGCCAAATGAGCATTCCCCTCCCTTCTTACCCCCACAGGAACAACTTTGATAAAACTGTCAACAAAAGCGGGCACCAACTGCTGCAGCGGTGTCGAACACTGGGTCTGTACATGGTTAACGGTCAGCTTCGAGGGGACTCCTTTGGTCTCTACACACACAGCTCTCCTCTTGACAACAGCACCGTAGACTATAGCATTACAGATCTGGACCCCTTCTGTCTGAGAGCATTCACAGTTAGCCCCCTCACACCCTTATCTGACCATAGTAAAATAACACTCTACATTAGAAAGACAGTAACAGACCCTCATGCAGCAGAACCCACTAAACTGAACTACACAAAACAACCATCAAACAGAACAAATCAGACATCAAACAATTCAATCTCAGTTAGACCATTTTCTTTCCACCTCATGTCCCCACAGTAATGATGGCCTGAATCAGGCTTTACAGTGTCTGAACGACATATTTTACAACGCAGCATATTTATCCAACCTGAAAATGTGCCTGTTGTTGGCTCTGTGCTTGTCACCCTGGAGGGGGTGGTGGAGGACAGGATGCCGGCAAAACTGCTGGTGATTATGGACCATGTCTCTCACCCCTCCACAAAACTCTGGACAAGCTCAAAAGCAGCTTCAGCAACAGACTCATTCAACCTCGCTGCCTTAAGGAACGGCACAGATAATCATTCCTACCTGGTGCCATCAGACTGTACTCTTGCTGTTTCTTGCTATGCGCAGACTAAGCAGTTAGGTTAAGACCATATCATCAGTTAGGCACAAGTAGTCCACTTTGTAATACCCTGCGAAATAAACACAAAATAATCAATATCACATAGTGCTCATCAGTCATTTATCTTCATTTTATAACTCTAACAAGTATAGTGTGTCCAAAACTGCTTAAAAGTGACAACTTTGAAATTGGGTGTATGCTTTAAATGGACACTGCACTGTATATTGCAATGTTTAATATATAAAGAGATTACGAATTTCCGTGGACCAGGAAGCATCACGGCCACCCTCAGCAACACTGGACTAGGATGTTTAAGTTTAAACATGTTTTACAATTTAAAATAAACATTTTTGAAGAATACTGCATCAGTTTCATTTATTGACATATAAAAAATGATAATACAAGGTAAACAATGGGGATCCTCTATCAGTTCAACTTGCTCAGTGGGTCAAATTAAGATGTTTGATTTTAATTTGAGAGAGGTTTTCATGACTCTAGCCTTTTCATCTAATATAATAAACTGTGGCATCCTTGCAGATCACCTTAAAGGGTTAGGAATCCATCCATCCTAATTTGACAAAATAGGGGCCCCCAAACAGCATCTTGCATAGGGCCCACAAAAAGACAGAAACCGCCCTGTTCTTGACTGTCAAAATAAAATAGAAACTTGAATGAAAAATGATTAAAACACAGAGATTAATGTGCTTATGTCATACACCATCAGCCGTCAAAGTATCAAAAATAAGCAGTAGGCTATGTAAACTGGGGTCACATACTGTATACAGACAGGGAAAGAATTCCTCTTTTAAGGAAAGTATAATGACCAACATTAACTTAATACAAATAACTGAAACTAAGAATAAATAATTCCCAACTATATTGCTAAACAAAATCGGAATTCTGCAGCGTTTCTTTCACTAATTGTAACAAGATGATTACTTTGCTTGCACATTTAGCATTGTGGAAGAAATGATCCATACGTGGTCAGTAGATGGCAGTATTGTCACACGTTAGAAAAGCACTGAAACTTCATGCTGATTTTAAAGGGTGCTGCAAAGGTAAAGCACCAAGCAGAGGGGTTGTATTTAGACTGAATTAGACATGGGTATGTTTTCAGGCAGAACATATATTAAACCAATCAGAGCTTCATCTCCCATTCCCTTTAAGAGCCAGGTGCACCAGGACCTGGAGCATCGCTATTAAACAGTAGCACTCTGCTCACTGAGGGACAGGGATGTGGTCTTCTGCTGCTGGACCCTCTGCCTTTGCCGTCTCAACTCTGTTTGATTGCATATGAGAAAATAAACTGATATTTAACCGAGGAGGAGGAGAAGCACTGCTGTGTTCCTCTTTGTGTGAGAGTGATGCATGATATCAGTCCGTGGATCAGGCAGGACGGGTCATAAAAAGTATTATCCTGATCAATAGCAGGTGGGGTGAAATATGTCTTTAATGAGGAAAGTCTTAATAACATAGCAGAGACAAAATGTGTATCTCAACATTTACATGCCCATTTGTGCATGGAAAACAGCAAATTAATGTATTGATTATTTAAAACTCCTGACTCGATGACTTTATGTTGATCAATGTTCACATTTCTTCTACACATAGATCACACACAGTCCAGATTCATGGGGTAAAATATGCATTTATACTGTGTACTGTGTGTTTAGACTGTGTACTGTGTATTCATACTGTGTACTGTGTACTGTGTACTGTGTGCGATGCTGAGGGATGATCAGTCTCACGTGTTTAAAACAGACCATGAAAAGAAAATGTTTGTAATAAATTAAAAAGTAGATTGTGGTCCTTTGTTCCCCTGCAGTCAGGTTGACATATTTTAACTCACTGATGAACCAGAAAACAAACTAAATATAAATCTTGATGGTGATTGAATCTGTTATCTGTCCAATCAGTAACTAAGGGGGCATGCCAGCCCTTATAACACTTTCTTGAAGGCCACTCTCTTGGGTCCTCACTCATCGCTCGGCCAACTTCTTCCTGGAGCACAAATAAGAGAATTGGGATAGCCTGCAAGATGGCAGACAGGAACAACTTCTGGTTTAAGAGAGGTGCGAGGAAATGACAAATAAGAGTACCCCTTGCATCTCTCCACAAATGGAATTAATGTAAAATGAGAGGCGCCATGGAATATTACTGTTTGTATAGTAAGTATGGTCTATAAGGGAAACATACAGCCTGAGGTACATGTTTACACCCAGCTCAAAGGCAGTTTTGCTGTCACTGTTAATTAGCTGTTAGTTAGTTAGTGCGGTACACCCAGATTCATTCATGAAATAACTAACCAGTGGTCCAGGTATACAGCATATAAGTAATTATTTAAATCCCCTCTGGTCCATATATATTTGGACACTGACAAGTTGTTTTTTTACCCCTTTAATGAAACATATTCCAATTATAGTTATATAATGGACATGAACATAAAGTACAGACTCTCAGCTTTCATTTGAGGGTATCCACATTCAAATTGTATGAAGGGTTTAGGAGTTTGAAACAAGCCATCTTGTATTTTTAAAAGAGTCCTCGGCTCTTATACCTAGGTGGTGTTGTCGGTTTTAAATTCAATTTAGCTGATCTTAAATAGGCCCAGGATTGGAGGTTGGGCCTGGACACACTTGCGTGTTGATACTGTGGTACCTCTTCCTGTTAACATACACACTCTCGTCCACACTTGGACCGATGATCCTTACCTGTGTACCATCAATTGAACCGACCACTCCAGGGAAGCCAGCTACCTGCATGAATGCAGTTTGCTTCAGCTGAATTATCTGGGGTGTAGTTGGAAAGTCAATGAAACGCATGACGAGGTGAGAAGCAGTTAGCTTTTATTCTTAAGTTTGAGAGTAGGACTACATTTCACAAATTCTCCGGACTTGCATGTAAAATGGCACTCTAAGACACTTGATAAATATGGCCCCTGGACGTCCAGGGAAGACAACAGTGGTGGATGATCGCACAATCATTTCCCTGGTGAAGAGAAACCCCTTCACAACAGCCAAACAAGTGAACACTCTCAAGGAGGTGGGCATATCAATGTCCAAGTCTATCATAAAGACAAGACTGCATGGAAGTGAATACAGAGGGTTCACTGCACAATGCAAGCCACTCATAAGCCTCAAGAATAGAAAGGCTAGATTGGACTTGCTAAAAGACATATAAAAAAGCCAGCACAATTCTGGAAGGACTTTCTTTGGACAGATGAAACCACGATCAACCTCTACCAGAATCATGGCAGGAAAAAAGTATGGAGAAGGCGTGGCAGAGCTCATGATCCAAAGCATACCACATTATCTATAAAACATGGCGGAGTCGGTGAGATGGCTTGGGCATGCATGGCTGCAAGTGGCATGGGGTGGACAATGACCCAAAATATACGGGGTTATACTTTTGAGCCCCTGAAATGAAGGGACTGGGTTTAAAAATGTGTTAGTTCCTCACATTTTTATGCAATCTTTTTGTTCAACCCACTGAATTAAAGCTGAAAGTCTGAACTTGAACTGCATCTGAAGTGTTTCATTTAAATTTCATTGTGGTAATGTACAGAACCAAAATTAGAAAAACTTTGTCTCTGTCCAAATATTCATGGACCTAACTGTATATTCACCAACTACTCAAACAAGAAGAAAGAGACACATCAGCCAGATGTTGGCATGGTTGCATGCTGTTTTACATTTGGGCCAGACAGGAGGAAATCCAGGTGGAATTCTAGGACAAGAAAAAAAAGAAAATCTAAATTGCAAACAGATCCCTGATCCCTGACACATCACTCACCATTTGCAGACCTCTGCTGTATCTTCTCTTTATTTATATCTTGCTCATCCTCATTGCTTTTGTTCCTTTCAACAGAACAGAGCTGGAACTTGATTGTGCTACAGAACCAGCAGTGTGTCCAAGCTTGTGCCTGTGGTGCCTCACTCAGCTGTGATGCACAGACACAATGACATCACACCTCTGCTGGATGACTTAATCCCCCCTCATGTTTCTTACACACCAGGATGCTGTCATGAGGGTCATCTTACTGCTCAGCTGTTAAGTATTCATATTAAAATGTGTTGATATTGTACGCACAGATGGCACACTAACAATATTATGGGTTACAATTGAACATTTTATTGTCCATCTTTGTGTTCTTGGTTACCCTTCACCCCTTTTTTTATTTTGTCAAATCAGGATTAAAGGGGTTGAGTCATATGGTTTTGGTCCACACGTCATATACATTAAGTAATTTTGAGCTGTTACATTTTGAATGGTTTCATAGTAATTCAGCTGCTGCCTTAAATACTGACAACATAACTAGCTTGTATAATATGCACAAAGTCTTGTTTTAAGTCTATTTTTGTGAAATTGAAATTTTGGTTAACTGAACTTGAGAAATCCCATTCATCTTAAATTCAGTTAGTATAGACAAATTTTTGGTGTTACAAAGGCTCTTGCTCACTGTAGCCCTATTTAGATAGAGATGCAGCATTATCTCCACGGCAGAGGCTCACCATTTCCCCGTCTTTGTTTGTTTCCACTGAGCCAAGTGTAATAAAGTTAGAAAAAATCTTATTATGAATTTCTTCTTAATTGATGTGCTGGTTCTTCATGTGTACAGTTCAGAGCTACCTGGTGGGTTAATTGCACAACTGCATAGGCAGGGCTCCTTCTTGCACACTGTTCGTGCCTCGGCAAAGGAAATATTCCTGAGTAGTGATGGTAATGTAATCGTAAAGTTACAGACACTTTAGTTAGAAGGCCAAGGCTGAGGGAATGCGTATGCAGGCAGACATATTTCCTCGGACCAGTGGTGCTGGGAACCCTATTGTAATTGTAAAGATTTTTATTTTTCTCCGGATAAGAGTCGTGATGCAGGCAAAACCGTGCGAGAGAGGGCGATGCAATTTGGAGGGTTGGTCCAGACTCCTGCAAGTACCACAGACACAAAAAATGACATATCTGCCTGCAGGGGGCACTATAACCTAGGCCAATGCGTTTTTGCCTGTAACTCCAACACCATATGTTGCACATTCAAAAATCCCCCTTGTATCCCCAGATTCCCCTAATCTAACTGAACCACTTTGCTATGGCCACGCCCACTAACGCCTAGAAAGTTTTTTCACAAAATCGCAAAAACTGGAAAACCTACTTTTTCAAACTCCTCCTTGGGATCTTGTTTGATCTCCATGATACTTGGCATGTATACTCTTCAGCTGGACCTGATCTTAAGTTATCAAAAGAATTTGCTGAGTCAAAAAAATGCGCAAATTATTAACGAACAAATTTCTGTAGCTAGCTATAAAAATGCACACTGTTTGATAACTCGGTCAAACTAAATGCTATTAACACCAAACTTGAGATCCTTTGTTGCCATGAGACTGGGAAGGGATGAGCCAAATTTGGCGAACTTTGGCCACTAGGGGACGCTAAAATATGGGAAGTTTATATCTCTGTCTGGTTGGTATGATGTAGGGCCAGTCCTGAAGCGACATCTTGAAGGGGGTCATGACTGATCAATGTGGGCGTGGCTAAGTACAAGATAAACAACAAACATTAATTTCAGCCAAACTATTATGCTGAGAGCTTTGAAATTTATATGATAAATGTAGAATAGGACACAGTTCTTCCATAATAATAATTGTACATGTACTCCACTAGGTGGCGCTATAATTGATGCAATCGCATTTTTGCTAAACCTTATATCCATATAGTCCCTGAATAGAGCCGGGTTTTCTGATATAGGCCACACCCACTTCTGCTGCACATTTCATTCCCTAAATCACCACATATGCAAAACCTACTTTTTCAAACTCCTCCTACAATTTAAGCACCATCTGCCTGAAACTTGATATGTCTGATGGAAAGTTGTCAAAAGAATTTTGCCATGCCAAAAATTCTGCTAGTTATAACCAAACAATCTTTTTTGCTAGCTGAAGAACACATATTGTTCCATATTTCCGTCAAACTAAATGCTTTCAACATCAAACTTAAGTCAGTTCCTGATGTCATCCAGAGGCCCTCTGCCAAATTTGGTGCAAATTGGCCAATAGATGGCACTATAATGGATG